>NC_091333.1:13176881-13184381 GCF_038502225.1 Cherax quadricarinatus | reverse complement strand
TCGTATGTGTGTGTGTGTGTACTCACCTGTTTGTACTCACCGATTTGTGGTTGAAGGATCGAGTCACAGCTTCTGGCCCCGCCTCTTCGCTGGTCGCAGCTGGGTCCATTCTCTCCCATACGCAACAAATTAAAGGGTAACTCTAGTAACGTAGCAAACTTAGGTTTCTGTTGCTACGGGATCTATTAATCACCGATCCCCGTTTTGGTTTCTTCAGAATGCAGGAGGACAAACTCCTTCAGAGTGCAGGAGAACAAACTCCTTCAGAATGCAGGAGGACAAACTCCTTCAGAGTGCAGGAGGACAAACTCCTTCAGAGTGCAGGAGGACAAACTCCTTCAGAATGCAGGAACACAAACTCCTTCAGAATGCAAGAGGACAAACTCCTTCAGAATGCAGGAGGACAAAGTCCTTCAGAATGCAGGACAAACTCCTTCAGAATGCAGGAGGACAAACTCCTTCAGAATGCAGGAGGACAAACTCCTTCAGAATGCAGGACAAACTCCTTCAGAATGCAGGAGGACAAACTCCTTCAGAATGCAGGAGGACAAACTCCTTCAGAATGCAGGAGGACAAACTCCTTCAGAATGCAGGACAAACTCCTTCAGAATGCAGGAGGACAAACTCCTTCAGAATGCAGGAGGACAAACTCCTTCAGAATGCAGGACAAACTCCTTCAGAATGCAAGAGGACAAACTCCTTCAGAATGCAGGAGGACAAACTCCTTCAGAATGCAGGACAAACTCCTTCAGAATGCAGGACAAACTCCTTCAGAATGCAGGAGGACAAACTCGTTCAGAATGCAGGACAAACTCCTTCAGAATGCAGGAGGACAAACTCCTTCAGAATGCAGGACAAACTCCTTCAGAATGCAGGACAAACTCCTTCAGAATGCAGGACAAACTCCTTCAGAATGCAGGAATGCAAAGAATGCTCCTTCAGCCTGCAGGACAAACTCCTTCAGAATGCAGGACAAACTCCTTCAGAATGCAGGACAAACTCCTTCAGAATGCAGGACAAACTCCTTCAGAATGCAGGACAAACTCCTTCAGAATGCAGGACAAACTCCTTCAGAATGCAGGAGGACAAACTCGTTCAGAATGCAGGACAAACTCCTTCAGAATGCAGGAGGACAAACTCCTTCAGAATGCAGGACAAACTCCTTCAGAATGCAGGAGGACAAACTCGTTCAGAATGCAGGACAAACTCCTTCAGAATGCAGGAGGACAAACTCCTTCAGAATGCAGGACAAACTCCTTCAGAATGCAGGAGGACAAGCTCCTTCAGAATGCAGGACAAACTCCTTCAGAATGCAGGAGGACAAACTCCTTCAGAATGCAGGACAAACTCCTTCAGAGTGCAGGAGGACAAACTCCTTCAGAATGCAGGACAAACTCCTTCAGAATGCAGGAAGACAAACTCCTTCAGAATGCAGGACAAACTCCTTCAGAATGCAGGACAAACTCCTTCAGAATGCAGGAGGACAAACTCCTTCAGAATGCAGGACAAACTCCTTCAGAATGCAGGAAGACAAACTCCTTCAGAATGCAGGAGGACAAACTCCTTCAGAATGCAGGAGGACAAACTCCTTCAGAATGCAGGAGGACAAACTCCTTCAGAATGCAGGAGGACAAACTCCTGAACAACCGAACCAACTCCTTGCTCCAAAAGCTTTATTGTATCTCTTCTTAAAACTATGTATGGATCCTGCCTCCACTACATCACTCTCCAGATTATTCCACTTCCTTGCAACTCTATGACTGAAGAAATACTCCCTAACATCTCTTTGACACATTTGAGTCTTGAACTCATCTGAGTTTTCAACTTCCAATTGTGACCCCTTGTTGCCTTGTCCCATCTCTGAAACATCCTGTCCCTATCCACCATGGCCATTCCTCTAATATTTTATATGTCGTTGTCATGTACTCCCCCCATCCCTCCTGTCCTCCAGTGTCGTCAGATTGATTTCCCTTAACTTCTCCTTGTAGGACATACCCCTATGTGTGTGTGTGTGTGCGCGTGCGCCCTCACTTTACTGCGGCTGAAATATTTCCCCTTCCAACATTCTCACAAATGCCATCAGGTCGTCACCTCTTGAGCGTGACGGGTGTCAAGGCTCTTCACGCCACCGTCTTGAGTGAAGATGTCAACGACGTCAAGATCGAAGCGACGGACCAACAGACTTTAGAGTCCCTCCTGTGTTTTTTCTCTCTCTCAGCGGCCGCGTTCTCGCCAATACCGTAATGCACAAGGACCATTTGGCAGATTTATGAGATTCTATCCATCCCGGCGCGAGGGATAATAATATTGTGTCGCCTCAGAGCTCGATTGAAAGTGCAAGGTGAAGAATTCTTATTCGTGAAGACTGTGAGAGGGAATAAGCAGCTTGTGGTGGTGGTGGTGACGAAACAGTTGTGGTGAGGGAGTGTTGGTGGTGGTGCTGAGGCCGTGGTGATGAAGGTGAAGAAATTGTGGTAGTGATGAAGAATTTGTGGTAAAGATAAAGCCAGGATGGTAGTGGTAGTGGATTAACCATATATTTGTGTCCACACTTGAGGCCCTTTAAGACCACCCTCTTCCACCCTGCAATCTTTCTCTCAATTTATCTATTTAAATATTGTTTACAAATGCAATGAACATATTTTTTTTTAACACATCGGCCATCTTTCACCAAGGAAGGATAACCTGAAAAAAGAAGAAAAAAATTCACCATCACTCTATCACTGTCTTACCATAGGTGTAATAGTGAGTTCCGACCGCTGCCACCATTGTGATAGTGAGTTTTTGTATTGGCTCCTGTAGATTGGTATGGTAGTGTGGTGGGCATAGAAAGAGGCATGAAGGCGAGACTAACGTTTATTGCAGCAATAGGTACACGGCGAGTGTTATTACTAGCTCCCAGGCCAGTCTGCAAGATCTGCCAGAGTTTGAGAAGAGGGCGCCCGACCAACACCGTGCCTGTCCTGGAAGTGAGACCGAAACAGGGTAGGTAGGTAGGTTGGTTTGCCAGGCGGATCTTGTCCATTAGGTGACCCGGGTACTGTAGCACCTGTGCTAGATGCACCTGTGCTGGGTGCACCTAGCACAGGTACTATAGCGGGAAGGCACAGAAGGCAAAGGCCTGACTTGGCTTTCAGAGGCATGCCGACATTACAATTCAGATGCTCCTTCAAAGTGCAATACCCTCACGCTACAGTGCAGACATTGTATATCCAAAAGCTTCACTCTCTCCTTCCAACCTTTCCTAGGATGACTTTTATCCCTCCTTCCCTCCACTACATATTTATACACCCTTCAAGTCTTGCTATTACGTTTCAGTCTCTCTAAATGGCCGAACCACCCTAATAACCCCTCCTCAGTCCTCAGGATAATATTTTAGTAACTCCACACATCTTTCCAACCTCCAAACTACGAATTTTCCTGTATTAATATATATATATATATATATATATATATATATATATATATATATATATATATATATATATATATATATATATATATATATATATATATATATATATATATATACATACATACATACATGCATACATACATATAACATGTGTCGTGAACAACCTTCTAAAATCTAAAATCATATTCACTGCTTTGATTATATATTAATATAGCGGGAGTAAAGTTCTCTCCTTTGATGCTGGTGAAGGGCTCTTGATTCTAGGTAGTCGAGCTGCCCTCGACTTCCGTGAATTAAACCATATACAGTGGACCCCCGCATAACGATTACCTCCGAATGCGACCAATTATGTAAGTATATTTATGTAAGTGCGTTTGTATGTGTATGTTTGGGGGTCTGAAATGGACTAATCTACTTCACAATATTTCTTATGGGAACAAATTCGACCAGTACTGGCACCTGAACATACTTCTGGAGTGAAAAAAATATCGTTAACCGGGGGTCCACTGTATTTTGTTCCTCAGACTCTGACCAGGATAACCCTAACACATTTCCCAGGAATATAATAATAACTCATACATGTCAATGAATATAATAACTCATACATGTCAATGAATATAATAACTCATACATGTCAATGAATATAATTATCTTTCAGTACTTGAATTTTCTAACCCAAAAAAAAACCATCTTTGTGGTCACAGAGGTGCCTGTGCTAACCCCTAGAAAGTTGGATGAATCAAAGTGGTTAGCTTCCTAGAGGGGTGGGGGGGTACGGGATTTCTTAAGTTCTAACCCAGAAAGAGGGTGGGGGAAGGGTTGGAGGGTGGGGGAAGGGTTGGAGGGTGGGGGAAAGAGCTGGAGGGTGGGGGAAAGGTTGGAGGGTGGGGGAAGGAGCTGGAGGGTGGGGGAAAGGTTGGAGGGTGGGGGAAGGGTTGGAGGGTGGGGGAAGGGTTAGAGGGTGGGGGAAGGGTTGGAGGGTGGGGGAAGGAGCTGGAGGGTGGGGGAAGGAGCTGGAGGGTGGGGGAAGGGGTTGGAGGGTGGGGAAAGGGGCTGGAGGGTGGGGAAAGGAGCTGGAGGGTGGGGGAAGGAGCTTGAGGGTGGGGGAAGGAGCTAAAGGGTGGGAGAAGGGTTTGGAGAGGGGGGAAAGTGGTTGGACGGTAGGGGAAGGGGTTGAAGGGTGGGGGAAAGAATTGGAGAGAGGGGGGAAGGGGTTGGAGGGTGGGGGAAGGAGCTGGAGGGTGGGGGAAGGGTTGGAGGGTGGGGGAAGGGGTTGGAGGATGGGGAAGGGTTGGAGGGTGGGGGAAGGGTTGAAGGGTGGAGGGGGGTGGGGGTACGGGGGTTGAAGGGTGGAGGAAGGGGTTGAAGGTGGAGGAAGGGGTTGAAGGGTGGGGGAAGGGGTTGAAGGGTGGAGGAAGGGGTTGAAGGGTGGGGGAAGGGGTTGAAGGGTGGGGGAAGGGGTTGAAGGGTGGGGGAAGGGGCTGGAGGGTGGGGGAAGGGGTTGGAGGGTGGGGGAAGGGGTTGAAGGGTGGGGGAAGGAGCTGGAGGGTGGGGGAAGGGTTGGAGGGTGGGGGAAGGGGTTGGAGGGTGGGGGAAGGAGCTGGAGGGTGGGGGAAGGGTTGGAGGGTGGGGGAAGGGGGAGGAAGGGGTTGAAGGGTGGAGGGGGGTGGGGGGGGGAAGGGTTGAAGGGTGGGGGAAGGGGTTGAAGGGTGGTGGAAGGGTTGGAGGGTGGGGGTACGGGTTGAAGGGTGGAGGAAGGGGTTGAAAGGAAGGGGTGAAGGGTGAGGGAAGGGGTTGAAGGGTGGGGGAAGGGGTTGAAGGGTGGAGGAAGGGGTTGAAGGGTGGGGGAAGGGGTTGAGGGTGGGGGAAGGGGTTGAAGGGTGGGGAAGGGGTTGAAGGGTGGAGGAAGGGGTTGAAGGGTGGAGGAAGGGGTTGAAGGGTGGGGGAAGGGGTTGGAGGGTGGGGGAAGGGGTTGAAGGGTGGGGGAAGGGGTTGAAGGGTGGAGGAAGGGGTTGAAGGGTGGGGGAAGGGGTTGGAGGGTGGGGGAAGGGGTTGGAGGGTGGAGGAAGGGGTTGAAGGGTGGAGGAAGGGGTTGAAGGGTGGGGGAAGGGGTTGAAGGGTGGTGGTGACTCCTGGAACCATCAACACGTGTTCAATAAGCAAGCAGCTTACCCATAACTGACGTTCATTTAAGGTAATTTGATGATAGTAATAAGGTAATGGTCTGTGTCACCCTCAACAATCGACATTCCTTTAGCGTCAATGATAATACGAATACTCTAGATATAATTTATTGATAATTTGTAAGAGAACTTGTAAACTACTCTATATTATTCATAACTAGAAAATATATTATCTTGGGCCGGTGATTAATTTCTGTAAATTTTATTGATTTCTCTAAAAATGGCATCTTTATTAATTTGTTCATTACTTAACTTTTTTTTTGTCACTTTCTCTGTACGTTATTCATGTCTTTTTTAATATCACAAACTGGATATGAATTTGGTTTCAGCTGTCTAATCCATTTTCTTTAAATTTTTGTATGATGGAAAATTAGAAATATTCTTTGCATTTGAATTAACTTTCCTTGCTACTATACTTGTGTAACATGGCAGTGGAAGGTGAGATGGTAAGAAGGGAGGATGATGGATGGTGAAGGGTCGATGGTGAAGGGTGGATGGATGGATCCCAATGTAAATAAGTAAAGGACCCCAATGGGAATAAGTCACTGACTTTTTCGGGTTGTCCCAGGTTACACATATGCTGCAGTGTATGATAATCTGTGTAACTATTTGTGTATACCTGAATAAACTGACTTATCCTCTGAGGAACTCAGAAGAGTGCGTGAAGATTGCGTGGTAAGAGGAAGAGTGGAACAATTTAGACTGGCAGAGATATCACACATCCTCTGAGGAACTCAGAAGAATGCGTGAAGAGTGCATGGTAAAAGGGAGAGTGGAACAATTTAGACTGGCTGAGATATCACGCAGCCTCTGAGGAACCCAGAAGAGTGCGTGAAGAGTGCATGGTAAGAGGGAGAGTGGAACAATTTAGACTGGCAGAGATATCACACATCCTCTGAGGAACTCAGAAGAATGCGTGAAGAGTGCATGGTAAGAGGGAGAGTGGAACAATTTAAACTGGCAGACATCACACATCCTCTGAGGAACTCAGAAGAGTGCGTGAAGAGTGCAAGGTAAGAAGGAGAGTGGAACAATTTAGACTGGCAGAGATATCACACAGCCTCTGAGGAACGCTGGTATTAAGTTCACCATGTGGATTCCAGAGTTTTTTTAATCTCCATTTGTCATCGACGGACACAACCATAAATTCTGAAGTTATTTGTTTTGTGGCGACCTAGTTGAGAGAGAGAAAGAGAGAGAGAGAGAGAGAGAGAGAGAGAGAGAGAGAGAGAGAGAGAGAGAGAGAGAGAGAGAGAGAGAGAGAGAGAGAGAGAGAGAGAGAGAGAGAGTAAGAGAGAGAGAGGGGGGGTTAAATAGCTGACGGGGGAAGAGGAGTGGGAATGGGGAGAGACGAGTACCGGAAGAAACATTAAGAGGAGAGGGACATAAATGGAAGGGAGCTCAAGAGAACAATATGAAAGGAGAGACAGAAGAGAAAGTGGAGGAAGAAATAAGAAGCAAATACAGAAAGCAGAAAAGAGGAAGATGAGCGATGAAACAGCCTATTACAAACAAGTATGAAGAGAAAGATACAAGTTCAAGAACATTCTGTTACTGACGTAAACCATCCGCTCTCTGAAGAGCTTCATCTAGGCATGAAAAAAGCTTCACACAGAGAGAGAAACGTTCTCTCCGTTAAGAGCTTCTTTTGCAATTTGTGTGTTTTGTCTTCAAGACAGAAGAGTGATGAATGAGAGAGTAAAAGGGACAGACAAGAGGGAAGGCAAGGAAAAAAGACATCTGTTTTCCATCCATTCCATCCAGATCTTACCTCCATCGTTCCCTGTTCCCTCTTGTAACCTCCTCACCCCTTCCCTTCACCCTACCTCTTCCCCTCATCTACAACACCAGAGGGGATTATGGTGGTGTGAAATCCTCACCATTGTTTTAAGTGTAAAGAGA
>NC_091333.1:13046881-13171881 GCF_038502225.1 Cherax quadricarinatus | reverse complement strand
TACGTAATAACAGCCTACGTGAGTATTTCTACCCTAATCCACGTATCGAACTCCCACATGATACTTGTTCCTTCATTCCTTATTCTGTTGTTACTCTCTTGTTCCTTCATTCCTTCTTCTGATGTTACTCTCTTGTTCCTTCCTTCCTTCTTTTGTTGTTACTCTCTTGTTCCTTCATTCCTTCTTCTGTTGTTACTCTCTTGTTCCTTCATTCCTTCTTCTGTTGTTACTCTCTTGTTCCTTCATTCCTTCTTCTGATGTTACTCTCTTGTTCCTTCCTTCCTTCTTCTGTTGTTACTCTCTTGCTCATTCCTTCCTTCTTCTGTTGTTACTCTCTTGTTCCTTCATTCCTTCTTCTGTTGTTACTCTCTTGTTCCTTCATTCCTTCTTCTGATGTTACTCTCTTGTTCCTTCCTTCCTTCTTCTGTTGTTACTCTCTTGTTCCTTCCTTCCTTCTTCTGTTGTTACTCTCTTATTCCTTCATTCCTTCTTTTGTTGTTACTCTCTTGTTCCTTCCTTCTTCTGTTGTTACTCTCTTGTTCCTTCCTTCCTTTTTATGTTGTTACTCTCTTGTTCCTTCCTTCTTTCTTCTGTTGTTATTCTCTTGTTCCTTAATTCCTTCCTTTTTTCCTCTGATTTTTTTTCCTTGATACTTTTTCGTTCATTTGTTTTTACTCATTTTCTACGTCTTTAATTCATCGTTGTTAATCTATTTTGTTGCTACTCTCTTCTTTCTCTCCTTCATCTGTTGTTACCTTCTTGCTACTTCCTCCCTTTATACGTTGTTACTCTCTTGCTACTTCTTTCTTTCCTACACCTGTTGTTTTTTCTCTTGCTTTTACCTTCCTTTCTTCTTTCCATTTTTCTTTTAAATGTTGTCACTCTTAGTTTGTTGTTACTCACTTGCTGCTTTATTCCCTAATTATTGTTACTGTCTTTATTTGTTTGCTGTTACTTTCTTGTTACGTCTTGGTCTCTTCTTTGACAGTTATTTCCTCGCTAATCTCAGTAGGTTATTACTGACAATTTCCTCGCTAATCTCAGTAGGTTATTACTGACAGTAATTATCTCGTTATCTCCTCGTTGCTCTCAGTAGTTCGTTACTGATGGTAACTGTCTCGATACGTCCTCGCTACTATCACTAGCTGGCTGCAGATCCTGTCCTCAAAAATAAACCTTTCACCAAAACAATCAACCTCCTTGAAACTCCGCTCTTCCGCCTTGCTTGGTTCCTTGTTACTTTCACTGCTCCGTTCTTTGCTAAGTTCCGCTCCACTTGCTGCAGAAACGCACGCGTCTGTTCCTCTTGCCAAAACAATCCAGCTAGCAGCTCTCCTCCCAAGTGCTTCTTCTCTGCCTCGCTCTCTCGCAGTTTTTGTTTCCTCTTGTTCCGTCTGAGGGAGCGTTACACCTGTGTGTGTTTGTGAGTTTACATACACCTGTGAATGTTTGTGCATGTCTTTACACGAGAGAGAGAGTGAGAGAGAGAGAGAGAGAGAGAGAGAGAGAGAGAGAGAGAGAGAGAGAGAGAGATACAGACAGACATAACAGTGCTGGTGCTATGGTGAGGTACGGGCTAGACAGGGAGGACGTAAGCAGTTCACTCTGCCGTAGTGGTGATCCCCCATACGTCTGGCTACGATCAAAGGCCCTGTGTCTGCTGCCTCGTCAGCGCCGCCGTCTGGCAAATGGGCTAAACTAGACAGGACAATCTCGGGTAATGGAGCTAGAGGAGAGCCCACATCTGCAGTTCCTCGCAGAGATTTGCGACACGAGTCACCTCAGGCAGGGTATATATCCGCCTTGAATGTACTTGTGAATTTTCTCCTAAGAGGCACAATGGCTACTTAAATCCTGAGAATCGTGCGATGGAGATATTAGATTTAGGAATCTTAAGATATATATCGTAAAGTTGAGAAAAACAGGGTTGCTTCGTAACTTGTTAGAGCAAAAGTGGGTCGTAAGAATGGGAATTTATGGTTATTTTGTAACTGACCGCGAAAACACCCGGTAAGATAATTAAAGTAAGGTTATTTTTTTAAGTTAAATTGCAATATATGTGCCCAGGAATCCCAAACCGCAGGGAGAGGGGAGTTAATATAACTGGAGAGTCTCATGAGGAGCCAAAGTGGAGCTGGGATACAAGTCTCAGCCTCCAGTTACTTTGAAATCTGAGAGTCTCTGTAGCAGTCAGACTCTCAAAGAAACAAAACGACATTTCTGATACATACATCCGATGAAACATTTTTTTGTTCTGTTTTAGACCATAGTAAATCCTCAGCCAGACTTCACAATTCACAGTTTCACCCAACGTTGGAGAACTTTCTCAGAACGTCATAACTTTTGAAAGTAAATCCTCTAAAATCCAGAATTATATTGTACCTTGTGTTTGATATTCGCTCTTCAGGGGTCACTGCTTTCTCTCAATCCAATTTGCTATGGAGCTTCGAATATATTACGGCGGACTGATCCTTAACACAGTTAGGAATATAGACATTACGATATAATCTCATAAATAAAGCAGATGTTCAAATTCCAGACAAAGGCATTAGTCGCTAAAGCGATACACGTGAGCGCGTCAGTAAGTCCTTGTACAAACACCCACTCCCTTACTAACTCAATAACTACAAACACAATTAACTAACAATCCCCCCCCCAAAAAATATGCGCTAAACTGTGAAAAAAATAATGATTCACTTCCAATGGGATAAACCCGTTTTTGGCATGACAAAGGGGTCTTGACAGAATTCATTACCAATAGGGTAACGGTGCTAAAATGTGTTCACATAGCACCTATAGACCTTGTGTAAATACCTCCCTCCTCACCCCTACGTCGTTACCAGAATATTGGGAGCTCGCTACCCGTGTCTACCCTATGGCATCTATGCAATTTTTCAAATATTTACAATAGCCAGCACGTTGTACTACA
Organism: Cherax quadricarinatus; assembly: GCF_038502225.1. Taxonomy (NCBI): domain Eukaryota; kingdom Metazoa; phylum Arthropoda; class Malacostraca; order Decapoda; family Parastacidae; genus Cherax; species Cherax quadricarinatus. The sequence goes on along the minus strand of NC_091333.1, from coordinate 13,168,952 downwards.
ATCCTAACAGTTACCTATGACACCAAACATCTGGAAATAAACACCTTCTATTTTAACTTACAGATGCCACAAGAGGATTTAAGCTTTATTAAAACAAGAGCTTAGGATTGGAAAATCAATAAAGATGTCCACATGGCTGATGACTTTGGTAACACTGCTCGCTTGGCCACATTCAATTATTCGGATCAGTGAGAGCCTTCAAAAGGCCTTTGCTAGCTACACAAAACCGGCAGCTACATGTGAATAGGCTTGATAAAGGAGAAACTAATTGTGTGGGTCCCTCAGAGGGCTTACTCTAAGAGTGTCAGATTCAGAGAGAATCACCAAACTACAAGAGTATACAAGATTTAGAGAGAATCACCAAAGAAGATTAAGAAATAATGTTTGTGCAGCATAAGGAGTGTATTCGAGTTTGTTCGTGATGCAAACTCAATCAAGCGGGGTTTGACATACAGGAGGGGCACCACTTATACAGCGGGTTAGGTTCTGGGCTACTGCTGTAAAGTGAAAATAGCTGTAAAGTGAATCATGGCAATTTTTTCAATTTCAAATGTTTACAAAAGCCTAATAACATGTTTACACTACCATGTACTAAGTGAGCAACAGAGCTAGGCCTAAAAAAAATGCATATACAGTACACAATTGCTTACCTTAAAACATTTTCATCCTTAGGTGATAGTGAATGGTGAATATATTCATTGTAAGCAGTCTGAATGAATAAAGAAAGGCACCCCTAAATTCCTAGAGGTACTGTAACTTAACAGATCTTTCTGTCTCGCCTTACATCTGTACCAAAACCCGGGCAATAAAGAGGAAAGCTCAAGAGCCACAAAGTATAACATAGTTCCTTCCCGACGACGTAGAAGAAAGCCTCTCTTACTGTCTCGCTCCCACACCGACAATTATCTCATTTTGTCCGAACTTCACTCACTCGTGTGTCGGGTATTTTCTTTCAAGTCTGTTTTGTAATCCCGCTGAGTTGATCTTCCTCTCTTCTTTATTGCTTCTCTTTTATTACTTTATCTCTCATTTACTGTTTTGTTATCTTTCCTTCATAAGTTCGTCATCTCTCCTTCATTATTTATTCATCTCTTCTTCATTATTCCATCAGATATCTCTTTTAATCTCATCTTTCTTTTATCATTCCATTTTATCGGTATTGTTTCTTGAGCTCTGCTCTTGTTACTACATCTATATAGCTCTCTGCCATCTATATAGCTCTCTGCCATCTATATAGCTCTCTGCCATCTATATAGCTCTCTGCCATCTATATAGCTCTCTGCCATCTCTCTGACATATTTTCTTCATTTTCCATCTCCGTTACATCTCTCCATTGCCACTGTTTATTTCTTTCATGATAGCATCTCCACAGCATCTCCACAGCATCTCCACATCATCTCCACATCATCTCCACATCATCTCCACATCATCTCCACAGCATCTCCACAGCATCTCCACAGCATCTCCACAGCATCTCCACATCATCTCCACAGCATCTCCACAGCATCTCCACAGCATCTCCACAGCATCTCCACAGCATCTCCACAGCATCTCCACAGCATCTCCACAGCATCTCCACAGCATCTCCACAGCATCTCCACAGCATCTCTTCTGCTTCATCTAATCTCTTTCTCGTTCTTATTTACTAGATTTATAAAAACTCACTCTTCACTTTTATTACTTGAACAAATCTTTCTACGTAACTTATGTATGTTGTTTCTTCCTTGATATGGATTCTCTCTCTCCTCACATCTCTCGTTTCTCTTGCCTCTCTCTCTCGTCTCTTCTCTCTCTCTCTCTCTCTCTCTCTCTCTCTTTCTCTCTCTCTCTCTCTCTCTCTCTCTCTCTCTCTCTCTCTCTCTCTCTCTCTCTCTCTCTCTCTCTCTCTCTCTCTCTCTCCAGCCCAGTTTATCAAGCATCATGTTGCCAATCACAATTTTTACTTAGATTTTTTACTTTTCACTCTTCCTTATATCTCTCATTCGCTTCTCCTACAACTCCATTTCATACCTTTAAATTTCTCATTGCTCCCCACAAGTCTTCCTCACGTCTCACACTTCCCTTCCACTTTCTCCTCACTATTCATATGCATCGCACATCTTACTGTCCCTCACTGCTCACTAGAGCTTTCCCACATATCTCTAACTCCTCACCTCTAATTTCATCTCTCCCTCACAAGACTCTACTGAGGTTCGTCCACTAAGTTAACCATGACCCAACATGTGCAGCTGTTCTCATACATAACCCAGTACGACTTCTGACCAACCCTGACTTGGCACAACCCTCATGACGAATAAGTCATGACGAACACTGCTGTGTATCCATGATGAATATCTACCTACCCACCTTCACACGGCTTCAAATGTGGTCTCGGGAATCACAGTCCTCGAGGACCGGTCTCTCAGCCGGTCCAAATAGCAGACCAAGTGATCAGTCAGTGAGCTTGGTCACCTCTCAGCTACACTCATTCACTTTGTCTGAAACGGTTACTGCTAGGTAGTGTGCTGTCTCCAACACTTAATGCTAGGTAGTGTGCTGTCTCCAACACTTAATGCTAGGTAGTGTGCTGTCTCCAACACTTAATGCTAGGCAGTGTGCTGTCTCCAACACTTACTGCTAGGTAGTGTGATGTCTCCAACACTTACTGCTAGGTAGTGTGCTGTCTCCAACACTTACTGCTAGGTAGTGTGCTGTCTCCAACACTTACTGCTAGGTAGTGTGCTGTCTCCAACACTTAATGCTAGGTAGTGTGCTGTCTCCAACACTTACTGCTAGGTAGTGTGCTGTCTCCAACACTTACTGCTAGGTAGTGTGCTGTCTCCAACACTTACTGCTAGGTAGTGTGCTGTCTCCAACACTTAATGCTAGGTAGTGTGCTGTCTCCAACACTTAATGCTAGGCAGTGTGCTGCCTCCAACACTTACTGCTAGGCAGTGTGCTGTCTCCAACACTTACTGCTAGGTAGTGTGCTGTCTCCAACACTTAGTGCTAAGTAGTGTGCTGTCTCCAACACTGACTGCTAGGTAGTGTGCTGTCTCCAACACTTACTGCTAGGTAGTGTGCTGTCTCCAACACTTAGTGCTAAGTAGTGTGCTGTCTCCAACACTGACTGCTAGGCAGTGTGCTGTCTCCACCCCTTACTGCTAGGAAGTGTGCTGTCTCCAACACTTAGTGCTAAGTAGTGTGCTGTCTCTGCTAGGTAGTGTGCTGCCTCCAACACTTACTGCTAGGCAGTGTGCTGCCTCCAACACTTACTGCTAGGCAGTGTGCTGTCTCCAACACTTACTGCTAGGTAGTGTGCTGCCTCCAACACTTACTGCTAGGCAGTGTGCTGTCTCCAACACTTACTGCTAGGTAGTGTGCTGTCTCCAACACTTAATGCTAGGCAGTGTGCTGCCTCCAACACTTACTGCTAGGTAGTGTGCTGTCTCCAACACTTACTGCTAGGCAGTGTGCTGTCTCCAACACTTACTGCTAGGTAGTGTGCTGTCTCCAACACTTACTGCTAGGTAGTGTGCTGTCTCCAACACTTACTGCTAGGCAGTGTGCTGTCTCCAACACTTACTGCTAGGTAGTGTGCTGTCTCCAACACTTACTGCTAGGCAGTGTGCTGTCTCCAACACTTACTGCTAGGTAGTGTGCTGTCTCTAACACTTACTGCTAGGTAGTGTGCTGTCTCCAACACTTACTGCTAGGCAGTGTGCTGTCTCCAACACTTACTGCTAGGCAGTGTGCTGTCTCCAACACTTACTGCTAGGTAGTGTGCTGTCTCCAACACTTACTGCTAGGTAGTGTGCTGTCTCCAACACTTACTGCTAGGCAGTGTGCTGTCTCCAACACTTAATGCTAGGTAGTGTGCTGTCTCCAACACTTAATGCTAGGCAGTGTGCTGTCTTCAACACTTACTGCTAGGTAGTGTGATGTCTCCAACACTTACTGCTAGGTAGTGTGCTGTCTCCAACACTTACTGCTAGGTAGTGTGCTGTCTCCAACACTTACTGCTAGGCAGTGTGCTGTCTCCAACACTTACTGCTAGGTAGTGTGCTGTCTCCAACACTTACTGCTAGGTAGTGTGCTGTCTCCAACACTTACTGCTAGGCAGTGTGCTGTCTCCAACACTTACTGCTAGGTAGTGTGCTGTCTCCAACACTTACTGCTAGGTAGTGTGCTGTCTCCAACACTTACTGCTAGGCAGTGTGCTGTCTCCAACACTTACTGCTAGGTAGTGTGCTGTCTCCAACACTTACTGCTAGGTAGTGTGCTGTCTCCAACACTTACTGCTAGGCAGTGTGCTGTCTCCAACACTTACTGCTAGGCAGTGTGCTGTCTCCAACACTTACTGCTAGGTAGTGTGCTGTCTCCAACACTTACTGCTAGGTAGTGTGCTGTCTCCAACACTTACTGCTAGGCAGTGTGCTGTCTCCAACACTTAATGCTAGGTAGTGTGCTGTCTCCAACACTTAATGCTAGGCAGTGTGCTGTCTTCAACACTTACTGCTAGGTAGTGTGATGTCTCCAACACTTACTGCTAGGTAGTGTGCTGTCTCCAACACTTACTGCTAGGTAGTGTGCTGTCTCCAACACTTACTGCTAGGCAGTGTGCTGTCTCCAACACTTACTGCTAGGTAGTGTGCTGTCTCCAACACTTAATGCTAGGCAGTGTGCTGTCTTCAACACTTACTGCTAGGTAGTGTGCTGTCTCCAACACTTACTGCTAGGTAGTGTGCTGTCTCCAACACTTACTGCTAGGTAGTGTGCTGTCTCCAACACTTACTGCTAGGCAGTGTGCTGTCTCCAACACTTACTGCTAGGTAGTGTGCTGTCTCCAACACTTACTGCTAGGTAGTGTGCTGTCTCCAACACTTACTGCTAGGCAGTGTGCTGTCTCCAACACTTAATGCTAGGTAGTGTGCTGTCTCCAACACTTAATGCTAGGCAGTGTGCTGTCTTCAACACTTACTGCTAGGTAGTGTGATGTCTCCAACACTTACTGCTAGGTAGTGTGCTGTCTCCAACACTTACTGCTAGGTAGTGTGCTGTCTCCAACACTTACTGCTAGGTAGTGTGCTGTCTCCAACACTTACTGCTAGGTAGTGTGCTGTCTCCAACACTTAATGCTAGGTAGTGTGCTGTCTCCAACACTTAATGCTAGGCAGTGTGCTGCCTCCAACACTTACTGCTAGGCAGTGTGCTGTCTCCAACACTTACTGCTAGGTAGTGTGCTGTCTCCAACACTTAGTGCTAAGTAGTGTGCTGTCTCCAACACTGACTGCTAGGTAGTGTGCTGTCTCCAACACTTACTGCTAGGTAGTGTGCTGTCTCCAACACTTAGTGCTAAGTAGTGTGCTGTCTCCAACACTGACTGCTAGGTAGTGTGCTGTCTCCAACACTTACTGCTAGGTAGTGTGCTGTCTCCAACACTTAGTGCTAAGTAGTGTGCTGTCTCCAACACTGACTGCTAGGTAGTGTGCTGTCTCCAACACTTACTGCTAGGTAGTGTGCTGTCTCCAACACTTAGTGCTAAGTAGTGTGCTGTCTCCAACACTGACTGTTAGGTAGTGTGCTGTCTCCAACACTTACTGCTAGGTAGTGTGCTGTCTCCAACACTTAGTGCTAAGTAGTGTGCTGTCTCCAACACTTACTGCTAGGTAGTGTGCTGTCTCCAACACTTAGTGCTAAGTAGTGTGCTGTCTCCAACACTTAGTGCTAAGTAGTGTGCTGTCTCCAACACTGACTGCTAGGTAGTGTGCTGTCTCCAACACTTACTGCTAGGTAGTGTGCTGTCTCCAACACTTAGTGCTAAGTAGTGTGCTGTCTCCAACACTTATTGCTAGGTAGTGTGCTGTCTCCAACACTTACTGCTAGGTAGTGTGCTGTCTCCAACACTTACTGCTAGGTAGTGTGCTGTCTCCAACACTTACTGCTAGGCAGTGTGCTGTCTCCAACACTTACTGCTAGGTAGTGTGCTGTCTCCAACACATACTGCTAGGCAGTGTGCTGTCTCCAACACTTACTGCTAGGCAGTGTGCTGTCTCCAACACTTACTGCTAGGTAGTGTGCTGTCTCCAACACTTACTGCTAGGTAGTGTGCTGTCTCCAACACTCCAATATTCTAATATACACAAGCACATTAACCTTGAAGACGTCAAGAACGTCGAAGACTTGAAACTAAGCAGATGCGACACTAAAATTATCGAAGGAAAGCTGTACTTCAGTTTTCCAATTTCTTATTCTTCTTCTTCAAAAAAAAAGTGAATCATGTCCTACACGAGCCAAAATCAATCCAAACTTTTCACTAAGACGAACTAGCTTTTCATGAAAGTATAGAGTTCATAACTTATAAATGTTTATGAATGGTGTTGAGGGAACACAGATGTTATAGGTACATAAAACAACAATAAGTTGATTTAATCTAGGATAACCAAATATACATAAACATTGAAACTGATTTTTGATCAGAAGAGACATTGTACAGTTATTTCACAGAACCAATTTGATGAGTAATATTGTCACGTAACTTACACAAAGTAACATCAAGAGATTATTCCCACTAAGGAAACCACATCAGCACTAAAAGTTTAAAGTTGACGACAAGATGCATTTTTTTCTAGTTGTTGCACAGAATCCAACAAAAATTTGTGCCTACACAACTTAAACCCATAAATCGTTACATCCATTTCATACGATGTAGCAACCATTGAACACTGATGCCATTCACAATTGTTATATTTTAATCAGATGGGGCATTCGAATTCGATCCCAGTCCAGTTTCCTGAATCAAGAGCCCCTCTCCAGAATTAAGGCCAAATAAATGCAATAAGGTAAAATACCATTTTGAGGTTAATAGTGGAACAATGGCACCTACACACTCCATTAAACATAGTAACCTTCTTCTAAGTGGGATACACCACTGTTGAAATTCTGAAGCCAATAGAGAAGTCAGTCTGCGCTCAACACACAGAAACAAAAACTGGCGAATGACCTATGTAGCATCTTGGACAGAGCAACCAGGCATGCAAACTGTCCCATCAATCTTGACCAAGAACAAAAATGGCAAAATGACACGCAGACAGCCCAAAATTAATGCAGAAATACTTCCTATTACGATACACCAGCACTTATGGTTTGAAGCTGATCAGAAGTCATCTCTAGTTATTACATGGGATATATTTGCTTAATAAAATTGGGTAATAGAAATTTACACAGACCAAAGTGAGTGACAAACTTTGTCTTAATAAAACCCACAATTGTAAAAGTTTGAAGTCCATGAGAAAAATTATTTTCCAGCAATCAATCATTATACATGTTTTAATTATACATGTTTTACTACGGCACTAAATTTGCCTGCACACAAATAAAATTGAATGGTTACTATGAACATCTTAGGATGCATCACACATTAAATACTGAACCGTTGAGAAGAGGAAAACTGAAAATTGTTTAACGTGAATTATCATACATGCTTTCATGGATACATGCATATAAACAGTGAAGGTCCTCGGCAACCAGCTAAGGAACAACAATAAATCTATCAGCAACACCATCACTACCAGCAACACCACCACCAACTTCACCATTGCCACCACTAGTAACAACACCAATATCAACACTGACTTCATTATCACCATTAACAACAGCAATACCATCATAACTAACAATAACACCAATACAGTCATCACCAGTAGCAACACTAGCACCATCACCACCAACAATCGCCTTAACACTAACAACGCCTTCACCATCGCACCATCAGCAGTACCACCGCCATCACTGCCAACAATCACAACAAAGCCATCATCACCACCATCATCGTCACTGCTCCAACAGCACAATCAACAACAACAGCAACAACACCAACACCATCACAAACACTATCACCAGTACAATACCAGCAAATGATTGTTGAAGCAGACCAAGAGGAAGTCATTTTGGCCGGACAGCTTCTCTCTGCGGAACATCAAAGGCCTAGTTTCTCTGTCTTGCCGCAACTCACTCCACATCACACACCCACACACACACACACACACACGCACACACACACACACACACACACACACACACACACACACACACACACACACACACACACACACACACACACACACACACACACACACACACACACACACACACACACACAAGAATGCCTTTGACAGTGCCACACACAAGATTACTACACCATCTGATAAAGCAGTTTAGGGCTACAGGCAGAGTAACACCAGGGATTCTGACATGCCTCAAAAATTAGCCCAAGCGTCAACAGGGGAGTCCCTAAAGACTTTTTACTTGGATCCATACTGTTGCTAGTTGTTAACGACCTGCCAGAGAGAATAAACTCGAATTAAATATAAGGGGACTTACCAATAGCCACTTCTTTCAAGAAGGAACCTGATAGGTTCCTAAAGAAGGTACCTGATAAAGCTGGGCTGTGGTGCTTACGGCACCACATTCATTTGTTTTCCATTCCTGACACTAAGTCTCATCACACTGTGCTTACTGAGGCTAAAATTAAACCTGATACAGACAAGAAAATTTTTGCAATTCCTGCTTTCTTCTTCCGTTTTAATCCTCGAACTTCCTGAATTGTCCACGATTCACCTTACGAACTTAGCTTAATGAAGAACATAATGGCACAATACCGTGACTGGAACAATACACAAATTACCCGCACATAGAAGAGAGAGGAGCTTACGACGACGTTTCGGTCCGACTTGGACCATTTCCAAGTCACACTCTGCTCTGTCGTATTTTGTGTAAGTTAGCATTGTGATGGTAATTAAAAACATTATAAATACCAGAACTTTCATTTCATTTACAATCAACATTAATCTTTGATATTTAGTTGAAAATCTTTATTAGTTACCCCATACCCATCCTGTGGGTGGTAGTCACCCCATACCCATCCTGTGGGTGGTAGTTACCCCATACCCATCCTGTGGGTGGTAGTCACCCCCTACCCATTCTGTGGGTGGTAGTTACCCCATACTCATCCTGTGGGTGGTAGTCACCCCATACCCATCCTGTGGGTGGTAGTTACCCCATACCCATCCTGTGGGTGGTAGTCACCCCCTACCCATCCTGTGGGTGGTAGTCACCCCCTACCCATCCTGTGGGTGGTAGTTACCCCATACCCATCCTGTGGGTGGTAGTCACCCCCTACCCATCCTGTGGGTGGTAGTTACCCCATACACATCCTGTGGGTGGTAGTCACCCCATACCCATCCTGTGGGTGGTAGTCACCCCCTACCCATCCTGTGGGTGGTAGTTACCCCATACCCATCCTGTGGGTGGTAGTCACCCCATACCCATCCTGTGGGTGGTAGTTACCCCATACCCATCCTGTGGGTGGTAGTCACCCCATACCCATCCTGTGGGTGGTAGTCACCCCATACCCATCCTGTGGGTGGTAGTTACCCCATACCCATCCTGTGGGTGGTAGTCACCCATACCCATCCTGTGGGTGGTAGTCACCCATACCCATCCTGTGGGTGGTAGTTACCCCATACCCATCCTGTGGGTGGTAGTCACCCATACCCATCCTGTGGGTGGTAGTCACCCATACCCATCCTGTGGGTGGTAGTCACCCCATACCCATCCTGTGGGTGGTAGTCACCCCATACCTATCCTGTGGGCGGTAGTCACCCCATACCCATCCTGTGGGTGGTAGTCACCCCATACTCATCCTGTGGGTGGTAGTCACCAATACCCATCCTGTGGGTGGTAGTCACCCCATACCCATCCTGTGGGTGGTAGTCACCCCATACCTATCCTGTGGGCGGTAGTCACCCCATACCCATCCTGTGGGTGGTAGTCACCCCATACCCATCCTGTGGGTGGTAGTCACCCCATACCTATCCTGTGGGTGGTAGTTACCCCATACCCATCCTGTGGGTGGTAGTCACCCCATACCCATCCTGTGGGTGGTAGTCACCCCATACCCATCCTGTGGGTGGTAGTCACCCCATACCCATCCTGTGGGTGGTAGTTACCCCATACCCATCCTGTGGGTGGTAGTCACCCCATACCCATCCTGTGGGTGGTAGTCACCCCATACCCATCCTGTGGGTGGTAGTCACCCCATACCTATCCTGTGGGTGGTAGTTACCCCATACCCATCCTGTGGGTGGTAGTCACCCCATACCCATCCTGTGGCTGGTAGTCACCCCATACCTATCCTGTGGGTGGTAGTCACTCCATACACATCCTGTGGGTGGTAGTCACCCCGTACCCATCCTGTGGGCGGTAGTCACCCCATACCCATCCTGTGGGTGGTAGTCACCCCATACCCATCCTGTGGGTGGTAGTCACCCCATACCCATCCTGTGGGTGGTAGTCACTCCATACACATCCTGTGGGTGGTAGTCACCCCATACCTATCCTGTGGGCGGTAGTCACCCCATACCCATCCTGTGGGTGGTAGTCACCCCATACCCATCCTGTGGGTGGTAGTCACCCCATACCTATCCTGTGGGTGGTAGTTACCCCATACCCATCCTGTGGGTGGTAGTCACCCCATACCCATCCTGTGGGTGGTAGTCACCCCATACCCATCCTGTGGGTGGTAGTCACCCCATACCCATCCTGTGGGTGGTAGTTACCCCATACCCATCCTGTGGGTGGTAGTCACCCCATACCCATCCTGTGGGTGGTAGTCACCCCATACCCATCCTGTGGGTGGTAGTCACCCCATACCTATCCTGTGGGTGGTAGTTACCCCATACCCATCCTGTGGGTGGTAGTCACCCCATACCCATCCTGTGGCTGGTAGTCACCCCATACCTATCCTGTGGGTGGTAGTCACTCCATACACATCCTGTGGGTGGTAGTCACCCCGTACCCATCCTGTGGGCGGTAGTCACCCCATACCCATCCTGTGGGTGGTAGTCACCCCATACCCATCCTGTGGGTGGTAGTCACCCCATACCCATCCTGTGGGTGGTAGTCACTCCATACACATCCTGTGGGTGGTAGTCACCCCGTACCCATCCTGTGGGCGGTAGTCACCCCATACCCATCCTGTGGGTGGTAGTCACCCCATACCCATCCTATGGGTGGTAGTCACCCCATACCCATCCTGTGGGTGGTAGTCACCCCATACCCATCCTGTGGGTGGTAGTCACCCCATACCCATCCTGTGGGTGGTAGTCACCCCATACCCATCCTGTGGGCGGTAGTCACCCCATACCCATCCTGTGGGTGGTAGTCACCCCATACCCATCCTGTGGGTGGTAGTCACCCCATACACATCCTGTGGGTGGTAGTCACCCCATACCCATCCTGTGGGTGGTAGTCACCCCATACTCATCCTGTGGGCGGTAGTCACCCCATACTCATCCTGTGGGTGGTAGTCACCCCATACCCATCCTGTGGGTGGTAGTCACCCCATACACATCCTGTGGGTGGTAGTCACCCCATACTCATCCTGTGGGTGGTAGTCACCCCATACACATCCTGTGGGTGGTAGTCACCCCATACCCATCTTGTGGATGGTAGTCACCCCATACCCATCCTGTGGGTGGTAGTCACCCCATACCCATCCTGTGGGCGGTAGTCACCCCATACCCATCCTGTGGGTGGTAGTCACCCCATACTCATCCTGTGGGCGGTAGTCACCCCATACTCATCCTGTGGGTGGTAGTCACCCCATACTCATCCTGTGGGTGGTAGTCACCCCATACCCATCCTGTGGGTGGTAGTCACCCCATACCCAACCTGTGGGTGGTAGTCACCCCATACTCATCCTGTGGGCGGTAGTCACCCCATACTCATCCTGTGGGTGGTAGTCACCCCATACACATCCTGTGGGTGGTAGTCACCCCATACACATCCTGTGGGTGGTAGTCACCCCATACCCATCTTGTGGGTGGTAGTCACCCCATACCCATCCTGTGGGTGGTAGTCACCCCATACCCATCCTGTGGGCGGTAGTCACCCCATACCCATCCTGTGGGTGGTAGTCACCCCATACCCATCCTGTGGGCGGTAGTCACCCCATACCCATCCTGTGGGAGGTAGTCACCCCATACCCATCCTGTGGGCGGTAGTCACCCCATACCCATCCTGTGGGTGGTAGTCACCCCATACCCATCCTGTGGGCGGTAGTCACCCCATACCCATCCTGTGGGAGGTAGTCACCCCATACCCATCCTGTGGGCGGTAGTCACCCCATACCCATCCTGTGAGTGGTAGTCACCCCATACCCATCCTGTGGGCGGTAGTCACCCCATACCCATCCTGTGGGAGGTAGTCACCCCATACCCATCCTGTGGGCGGTAGTCACCCCATACCCATCCTGTGGGCGGTAGTCACCCCATACCCATCCTGTGGGTGGTAGTCCAAAGATTACTGAGGTACATAATGGGTCCAGGAGCTGGACCCAAAGTTATGATAGCTGAACAAGGTACACTGGTAATGAACTATTTACATGTGTATATCCGGTCAAAATCGCAATGAGTAATTAATGCAAACATTAATTAGGTCACATACACACACACACACACACACACACACACACACACACACACACACACACACACACACACACACACACACACACACACACACACACACACACACACACACAGGCAGGATCCATACATAGCTTTAAGCAGAGGTATGATAAAGCTCACGGTTCAGGGAGAGTGACCTAGTAGCGATCAGTGAAGAGGCGGGGCCAGGAGCTCGGACTCGACCCCCGCAACCTCAACTAGGTGAGTACAACTAGGTGAGTACAACTAGGTGAGTACAACTAGGTGAGTACAACTAGGTGAGTACAACTAGGTGAGTACAACTAGGTGAGTACACACACACACGCGCGCACACACACATAAAGTGATAATGCTTTATTTACAGTGAGCAAATTCAGGGTATTTTTCCTGAATGGTCTATAATATACCACTGTGGATAAAATACTTTGACATTACTTAAACATTTCTGATTTCATTAATTTTATCACACTCCAGTACATAATGACGCAGGGTGTGACAATAGTCCATCTGGCAAAGTTTACATTTCGTTTGGTCTACATCTGGTGGTGGTGATTTAACATCCAAGAGTCTGTTTATTTTGTTGGAATCACCATAGACATGTGGCTCCTCCTGCATGATAGAATGATGATAGATGGACTGACTGGTGTCAGTCTCCCTCAGTCTTAAGTCAATAAAGTTCAGTTGAAGCTATATTACTTGACTATATAATTCATTCAGACATATTTTTATTTAAAATTTTCTCAGTTTTATCCACTCACAACGGTGATGAAATTTCTTAAATAAATAACATAGCATTTTAATCCAAGAGTGATTTGATGCTATATATAAGAAGTTTAATCTTAACTCCAGACTTTTTCTGATGCTCTTCCTGAGAGGGAAACAACTCACAGAATCAAATTAAAAGACATATATAAGAAAAATTTACTAAAACCCTTTCTCAGTGCCACATGCGAAGTGAAAGCAGAGCTGGAGAAAACAAGGAAGAAGATGCACCTTCTTATAGAGGAGAATAATAAGATTTATCCTCAGAACAAAGGCGAGGACTCCGGTGGTACCAACTGCCATGAATGGAAACTGGAGGGCAAAAGTTGAAGATGAAGACCGGTGAAGAAACACCTGTTGCGACTAATAATTCCTTCAGTGTGTTGCCAGATTCTCGGATTAGGTACCTGAAGAGTGCAAGACGGAACTTAGCGAGAGCCTAACTAGACTGTTCAATAAACCATTGCAAACGAGCGTTGTGTAGGAGATGTGGAAGATAGCTATTGAAATTGTTATCGTCAAACCAGGAGTTACGTCCATACCATCAAATTATCACCTAGTAAGCTTGACCTCAATAGAAGGCAAGTTATTAGAATCGATAAAAGGTGATGGGAAAGCGTACAAGAGGTAAGCAGTCAGATTGAGGTCGGGTTTGTACTTGATTAAGTTCAGTCCTGGATGAAACGCTGTAATTTAGGTTTCACATGCAATATAATGGTTTCTTTCACAACCTGTTGGTTTTCGCCATCGTTCAACTGATGTAAAAAAAAGACACCTTGATGAATTACAACAGGGATTCATTAGAGCCATTATTGTCTGACAAATTTACTGACATCTTTCAGTAAAGTATTTGAGGAGGTGGACCATGATTAAGAATACGATTATTTTTTTTTAGGATTTTATTACGACTTTTGAGCAAGATCAAAGTTACTTTCATTGAAACAACGTCTTGCTTGGAGACCAAGCTTTTGAAGCCCGTTTTTGGGGATTTTTATATAGAACCTCAACACAAGCTGGGTCAGCATTCCTCAGCTGCACCCGGAAGACTCCTCCGACGTGATACAAGTGTTCTACAACCCTGGAGCTGTTGAGTGTCTCCTGGAAAAAATTTTCCACACCAGTATTGGTATGTTAACACTAGCAATTCTTCAACATAAACGTAGAACATACGTGAAACAATGTAAACAAAACAAAAGCTGAATCCATACATAAGTTCCAACATAAATACGGAAGAGCTAATTCATCTAGGTCCATCAAAAGTTAAGAGGTAGGTTCAGGAGTCAAGAAGCGGACCCAAGAGTTCAGTGGCCGAACCACTCAAGAAATTATGAACTATTTTCTTCACCAAAAAGGTGGGAAGCGCCTGACGGATTCATCTCCAGCCAAAACGAAGCAGGTCAGAAGTTAGATATGCCTCAGGGGGTTTTCTTCAGACAGGTGGGGCCACAGCTACCAAAAAGTTCCCACAAATACTACCAACTCAACCAAACACCATCACATGGACTTTCATATACACTTCATCCAAACCGTCATCAAACTTCAATGTTATTCCGCAATGTCTTAATCAAGAGCATCATTATACGTCCTGTGTTGACTTCTTCACCATGGTGTCTTGTATCACGCCTCCGCCTCACCATTCTGCCTCGCCTCATATCACGACCTCACTATACTATCCCTCAACGCCCCTCACACTGAAGTTACATCATGCTGCCTCGCCTCGCGTCACCTTTTGTTTCCATGAGATAACTTCACTATCTATCATGCACAAATTTTCCGCATCGCTCATTAGTTATAAATTCTAGTGTTGCTCATCCAGTGTACATCAAGTGTAAACCATACAACGGGTGGGGTTAGAACCCGCGATCATTCGAGAGAAGCAGGTGACCTGATCGTCAGCTAGGAGGCGTGGTCAGAGACCGGGCAACGGGGATGATCATTTTCGCAGCCATAAACAGGCCACACATGAGCAACTTGTAGCACTGCGAGACAATAACTGTGATGAAAGACTGTATGAATTAGATTATACCACGAAAATAACACAGATCAGGACTGAATAAAGACTCACTGAACATTGTGCTGAAATAACGTTGGTATTTCACTCGCGTCTTAAATAAATACACATTAAAAATACCATCAACTAATCTCTCCCATCACTAACACTAGAGGAGAGTCCGAGGATCCTTTCCAACTTGTAAGCTAAAAGGTAAATGAAAAGCTTAGGAGATGGAGAGGCAGTGTTGGTGGGCGACGTGTGACATACAGGTGGGTTCCCTTCCCCAGTCTCTCCATCCCACGCTTTCTTTTTTTTCTACCTCTCCTTGTCAGCCATTTTTCTGCCTATCTCTTCCATCAGTTTCCCATCTCTTTCCTTCGCAACGGATTTCGACAATGATTTCCCCTTCGTAGGGAGGAGCCGAGATTCCTAGGTACTTTTCCAAAGGAAGCAGAGTTAAGAGGAAGTTGGAGAAGTGTTTAGAAACCAGAAAAATCTTAGCAGCAGAGAATCGACCTTATTATATCCGGATAAAAAAGACAGTAGGATCCCGCTGGGAGGGCATACAACTACTGGAATACGCCAAGTCATGCCATGTCCCGGCTATACATACATTCCCATGCGTAAATAGGTAGATGGACTTCTTATGAATTAATGTCTGTAATTTTCGTCCCTCTAGATAGCGCTTCTGAGGCGTGTTCAGGTTAAAACGGTGAGTGATTGAATACATTTTCTGCTTAGGTAGTTTTGTAAATAGGTATTTCTGACCAATACATTTTTATTTGAGAATTACGAACATTAATAGCCGGTCCCTTTGGTCTGACGTCATCTACCTCCATGTCAGTTACAAGTGATGTGTAACTCTTAGAATGAATGACAGTTGTTCTGCTCCCTGGGGAGGTTGGTTAGGAGCCGCACTAGTTTTCTATAGGATAATCAGGTCATTGTAAACTCTGCTGTCTCTTAACGGCAGGTGCAGCCCAGAGGAATGACGTCGTTGGAAGGTCGAGCTGGTGTTCAAGAGGGTGTGCGTGACCCGCAGCTGGACTGCTTGCAAGGCCTCACCAGGGCACAGGCACTATGCCAAAGGATGAGTGTAGCAGTTGTAATATATATATATATATATATATATATATATATATATATATATAAATATATATAAATATATATATATATATATATATATATATATATATAAATATATATAAATATATATATATATATATATATATGTCGTGCCAAATATGTAAAACTGGTCAATTAGCAAGAACTCATTTAAAATTAAGACCTTTCTAAAATTTTCTCTTATACGTTTAAAGATATATTTTTTTCATTAATGTTAATGTAAAAATTTTTAATTTTGCTCCAAAAGAATCTTAGAAAACTTACCTAACCTTATTATAACAAGAACAATTTATTTTAGCCTAACCCAACTAAATATATTTTAGATTTGTGTACAATAATTTAATACTAAACAAACACTGTGAAATATATTTTTTTTCGTTAGGTTCTGAATGATTTTGGCGAAATTATTGTATACACAAATTTTCGCTTTTTCTATATGGCAAGATGAGCGTTGCTATTTAAGCCAAGATCGCAAGTTCTGCCTATTCGGCACGATATATATATATATATATATATATATATATATATATATATATATATATATATATATATATATATATATATATATATATATATATATATATATATATATATATATATATATATATATATATATATATATATATATATATATATATTAACAACTGCTACACCCTACTTCATTCCTCTCAAGTTGTAGTGTCTCTCTCATCACTGCCACACAACCTCTCTTCACTCCCCTCTTCTTCACCCCACACACACATTCATAAGCTGTGGTAGTTGGAACACAGCCGGAGGCGTTAGCACATCTATAATGAGGCTCTCTGGAGAAAATGAGTGAGTTTAGAGCTTGAGAGAATCACCCCAGTATGTGACACGACTGTAGAGGAGCTCCTGGCTGCCTGAGGCTGTGTATCCAGTGTGTATGGGAGAAAGATCTGGCTGAGTATGCTGGATGTGAGGTGCTAAGTGGGAGAAAGATCTCGCTGAGTATGCTGGATGTGAGGTGCTAAGTGGGAGAAAGATCTGGCTGAGTATGCTGTATAGTCCTTGTGGCTTAGCGCTTCTTTTTGATTATAATAATAATAATAATCATTGCTTAGTTAATCTTAAGTTAATTTTAAGCCAGCCCGTAATGCTATGCATAGTATAAGTGGCTTTGGCATACTGCTCTTATCTGTATTTTTTTGTACCTCTGTATGTGTGCACAAATTGGAAATAAATAAATAAATAAATAAATAAATAAATAAATATGAGGTGCTGAGTGGGAGAAAGATCTGGCTGAGTATGCTGGATGTGAGGTGCTATGTGGGAGAAAGATCTGGCTGAGTATGCTGGATGTGAGGTGCTGAGTGAGTGTGTAGGGTATCGTATTACTGATAGTTTACATTGCCGACAAGTTGATGACACTTTAGGATCATTATTGACTATATGTTTCGCCTGCACTACTACCGGAAGCAGTAGTTTTGACGAGATCAGTCCGTCACTCCCGGTAGATGGTCAGTCCCTCAAGCGAGATGAAGCAGGTGGAGTTGCATACACAGGTATGTAACTGGCCGCATGACTGTGTTCAGTGCTTGTGGGAATAATCACCTCCTCCATGGGTGGCGGACTGATCACGTCAAAACTACTACTGCTTCGAGTACTGTATTCGACTGAAGAAGCCTGTTGTGCAGGCGAAGAGTTTCGTCAATAATCCAATTTCTTATGAGTTCTGGGTGCGGGGTTTCAAGAGAGGTGGTGAGCTGGGTGTGATGGGTTGCTGACAGTGTGTTGAGTGCATAAGAGTCGGAGGCTGAGTAGACAGACTTTACACTGATCATCTTCACAACTCCGTTAGTGACATTGCCTCTTTAACTACACACACTTATACTTGCCTCTTAAGATTTAGTCTCGTCCACATCCTGCTTTTTATTTTTATAGTCCCCTAATATCACTACACTTTTCTGTAGTAGACCTTCCCGAGTCCGCTTACAGACCCTACATGTTCTTAGACTGCCTACACTGTTCTTAGAAAATTCTGAGGTCAACTGTTACCTCAGCCGCCTCACCTGAGAAACAACAATAGTACAGGTACCAAAGAAAATAAATAAAGACACACAACATATACCTGAATGTTCCAAGATTTCCTCTTTGAAATTCTACTCTCACGAACCTGAGGAACACTTATGCAAATACAATTTCTGGAAAATGACCAGAGTAACTCCAGCTTGGCGGCACACGGGACATAAGCACAAGAATTCTAATAATATTTGCATGCCCCGCGTATAATAATCGCGATTCCTACAAAATCTACACATTCTCTTCCGTTGATTACTAGTACATCCTACTTACATTTCCTCTTTTCTGCTGTAGAAAGTAATGCCTAAACCTGATTGGTTCTCTTCGTCAATTTTGTGTAAAATGTAAACGCAAGTCAGGAATTTAATAACTGAGTTGCGTGTCCCGTACACATTGCTAGTCTGGCTCAGGATCCAAGGAACTAAGGCACGCCTCGCTAACTCCCGTCGGACTCTCATTACGGTATCTCTCGTAAGATACACATTCTTCAGGAGTAAAATAGCAATGTTCAAGTTTTTACTCTCATAACAAGGGACTGTGTTATTCACAAGTACAAGAACACAATACGAATCTACATTTTACTCAAACTAATGATTTAACGTCAGAAATCCCGAGTCACGATGTCATTAAAAAAAAAAAAATCTACTTCACAGTTCGTGGGTTGGAACGCAAGCGTGTGTATTCATTCATCTGACGTTTGCAACTTCTTGCACGTTATCCCGTCAGTTGTTTACATCTCTTAAGACAGTAGTGATCAGATATACTAGAGAGAAGAAGAACGAAAAGAGGGAGAAGGAAGGTGAAAGGCATAAATATCCTCTTGTGTTAGCTTAAGAATAAATATTTTACGAACACCGATGCCCATTTCAATGGCTTCATCCATAATAACACCTTTCGTGTCGCGATCAACATATCATCAGGAGCTTGCAAAGTTGCAGGAATATGTAAGAGATTTTGCAGATTCGTTCCGAGGGACGCTTAGCAAGCTAAAGGCCTAGAGCTATTATTCAACTCCCCCTGTGGTTGTTTTGCGTCCTATATCGCTTGTTTGCGATTCTTATATATATATATATATATATATATATATATATATATATATATATATATATATATATATATATATATATATGCTATAAGATCACAGTAAACACGTGATTTCAGAATATGCAAAACAACCACTGTGAAAGAATAGAGAAATTCCAAGCTCTTCCGTGACTACTCACATTATCAAGGAACAATGTTCCTTGATAATGTATATATATATATATATATATATATATATATATATATATATATATATATATATATATATATATATATATATATTAATACCTTGAGTTATGAGAGGACACAATTATTAGTACTGACACAGCTTATCAGATGTTCTTAATGAACCAGTGACCGGGTGATCAAGACTCGACCCCCTGACAAATACATTAACAACAATAAACCAAGTTTTCATATGTGAAAGATGCAGACATGAGATGTATAGTCACGCTCGGAACCGCTGCAAGATATTTGTATTGTCCTCGTGTGTGCAGTTTACACTTGTTTACACGTACACTCGGCAGCTACATGCAAATGAAGGAATAAAACTGGCCGAGGGAATCCAGATACAGTGATATTCTTGGGTTACTCCCGCTAGTTAATGAATAGTGAGACAAGAATGTCTGATGCTGCCTCACACAGACTAACCAAGACTTTCATTGTCGGTTTTATTCTATTAATTCCATTTATCGTTCTCAATTTCTCAATAAATTCTAATTCCCCGAGCGGGATTAGACAGGATCCAATTTCACAATATTGCTGACCGACGTGGAATAAATTCAATCAAATTCCCAGGACCCTGAGGTTGGCCAACCCATCACCACATTACTAGGGAGGAGAGGAGGTAAAGGAGAGGGGGAGGAGAGAGTAGAAGTGAGGATAAGGATGGGGAGAATAGAGAGGGTGGGAAAGAAGACAACAAAAGGGCGGGGAGAAGGAAAGAGGAGAAATGGTGGCGGTTGAACGGATACCAGAAATTGGGAGTAAAGCGGTGGTTGGGATGAGGTGGGAGATGGGAAAAGGAGGATAGAGGGGAAAACAAAGGTGAAAAGGGGAGATGAGAAGGGAAGAACAACAGAAGAGAGTGAAAGAGTAGGACCACAGGTCGATCCAGCACACACTATCCATCCTAATCAAATCCTCTGACCTAATATTTGTCCCAAATATGATAGTCGATTCCTTTCTTCCGCCATCTCGTTTGCTCCATGAGCTAAATATTTTGTATCAGTGTGGATGACTGATTCCAAACTCTCTCCCCAGCCCACTCATTTCTGCACACCCTCGTAGCCCAAATCTGTTGTAAAGCACGTCCATCCTTCTATTCGCTATTTTACCTCTGTTCTGTTCTTTTGTCCGCGAATCTCTGTTATCCCGACTGTACCCCAGCTGTCCTGACTGCCGTCCGATCTAACTCAAATGGCCACCATTGCAACCTTCACTACCACAGTGGTAATGTCGCCATCAACAACTGGAACTGCCGATACACTCACTACCACAAATGTTCGTCGACTGTCATCGTCGTTTTGTCCTCCTCCGCCGCCAGCACTAGTACACTCGGAACCAGCAGAACCAGCACTGTCAATATAACCAACCACAGTACCAGAACCGCCACCGTTGCTAGTAGAAGCAGCGACACCACTACCTCCAACACCAACACTACTGTAAGTTAAAAAAAAACAGCACCAGTGCCATTACAACTAGTGCCCTCTACACCATTCCCCTCAGCATCGGTACCAACAACACTGACACCACCACTACTGCTGGTAGAATCAGTAGTACTACCAGCAGGACTAAAATATTGTTTGTTTTCGTGAAGCGACCCACAATAGTTGGCTACAACATAGGTGCCTATTTTTATTGCTAGGTGGGCAAGGTCAGTAGGGGGTATATGGAAACTTTCCTTCATATTTCTCTGTTCCAGGGATCGAACCCGCGACCTTGAGATTGTGAATCGCTTGCTCTCGCCAACATCGTGGCACGCCAGTGTCGCGATAATGAAATGAATGATTGTCGGGTGACGAGGATGACATTGTTGTGCTGGTGAGATAAGAACTTCAAGGTGAGGATAGGTGATGCAAATATTAATCTGATGTTTTTCTCAGACTACAGAATAACTGAAGAGAATTACAATGAACATCTAACGAACAGTAAATTAAGAGGACTGATACTCTGACGTTTACCAGCGCAATGCAGACTAAAACATCATTTGGGCCAGAAGAAGAGAGGTGTTTTCTAGATCGTCAGGACCAAGAGCACCTTATGCGTTCCCCTCTTTTAAGAAAAAGGATATATAATAACAAAAGGCGAACAAAAGTAGCAAATTAAATCGGTAAATAATCTAAGACTAATTCAAAATTATTCTTAAATTTGTAAAAAACTAGGAATATGGAATAAAGCTTGTATGCTTAGCACAGTTTAACGATAACAAACAGCAAATATATTAGATCTTAAAAAAGTTATGTCTTGCCTTTTTATACAGGATAATATAAAAAAATTCCAACAAATTAATAATTACATAAAACCTGAGGTGAGGAACCTTGATGCTAGTGAAGACCTTCAGTCAAGGAACTGGACTTGTCCTTCCCTTCTTTAGATCGAACCTGAATATTTGCCACTTCCAGGCTATACATGACTTCCAGGCGCTACATGACTCCCGGGTGTTACATGACTCCCAGGTGTTACATGACTCCCAGGTGTTACATGACTCCCAGGCGCTACATGACTCCCAGGCGCTACATGACTCCCAGGTGTTATATGACTCCCAGGTGTTACATGACTCCCAGGTGTTACATGACTCCCAGGCGCTACATGACTCCCAGGCGCTACATGACTCCCAGGTGCTACATGACCCCCACGGGTTCAACACATCCTTTGATCATAATAAATGAGACCCAAGGAAATTCTGTAACTTGTGGTAATATAGAGGATAGATATTGTGATAATTTACAGTATAAGACATAGATCCCGGGCTTCAAATTATCACTCAATCAGCCAAAAATTAAATGTGGCCAAATTATTGAAATCAGTAATAGCAAAGGCAATTCACAACTTGAAGCCTCTGTGGTGAACACAGTTTGATAAATGAATCTCAACAGGGTTTCACAAAGGGTCGTTTTTGTCCTGATAAAGAGAATTAAGTTTATCAAGGCCTTTTATAGGCTTCCACACATGAAACTAATTAAAAACGTCATCAGGATCTAACGAAATGGTGTTCTCTAAGATAAATATATGTCTAAATGACAAGCAATAGTGTGTGTATAAACAGAGAGATCAGAATGGAGACCAGTCACAAAAAGCATTCAGCGAGTGAATTGTAAAAGTTCTGCTCTATATTTTAGACAAGAAACGACTTAAACGAGGGAATATATGACACAGCGATGTAAATTCGCAGATAACGCAAAAATCGTCTGCTTGGTAAATATTGTGGTCGGGATGATGGCAGATGCCATTTATTGTGTATAATTCTATGATTCTGTTTCAAGGGGGAAAAGAAATACTCTGGGAACACATAAAATACACAAAACAGTATTTATTCAAACTGGATATGTAAGAAACTTAGTTGTCATCAGCAGGATATACCTTACCTTTGGCTAGCTGGTCCATTGGCTAACGCGACGGTCTGGAGTTTTGAGACTCTGATCGCGGGTTCTATCCCCGCTCGTGGTATGGTTTGTTTGCAATTAATTACGATTTCGTGAATCATGCTACCTTTGATATACCAAAGCAACTGAACCAAAGTCTTGACGAACAGGACACGAAGTGTCTGGTACTAGGCTGGAATATTGCTGCACACTAACAGCACCTTTCAAGGCAGGTGAAATTGCTGACCTAGAAAATGTACAGAAAACCTTCACGGCGCGCATAACTGAGATAAAAAACCTCAATTACTGGGAGCGTTTGAGGTTCCTGAACCTGTATTCCCTGGAATGCAGGCGGGAGAGATACATGATTATATACACCTGGAAAATCCTAGAGGGAATAGTATCGAACCTGCACACGAAAATCACTTACTATGAAAGCAAAAGACTTGGCAGACGATGCAACATCCCCCAATGAAAAGCAGGGGTGTCACTAGCACGTTAAGAGACCATACAATAAGTGTCAGGGGCCCGAGACTGTTCAACTGCCTCCCAGCATACATAAGGGGGATTACCAATAGACCCCTGGCAGTCTTCAAGCTGGCACTGGACAAGCACCTAAAGTCGGTACCTGACCAGCCAGGCTGTGGCTCGTACGTTGGTTTGCGTGCAGCCAGCAGTAACAGCCTGGTTGATCAGGCTCTGATCCACCAGGAGGCCTGGTCACAGACCGGGCCGCGGGGGCGTTGACCCCCGGAACTCTCTCCAGGGCTTCGGGGGAGGTCAACGCTCCCGCAGCTCGGTTTGAGACCAGGCCTCGTGGTGGATCAGACCCTGATCCACTTACGTCAGTTTCCGTGCTGGTGGCACGCAAACTGACGTACGAACCACAGCCCGGTTGGTCAGATACTGACTTTAGGTGCTTGTCCAGTGCCTTCTTGAAGACAGCCAGGGGTCTATTGGTATGTATGCTGGAAGGCAGTTGAATAGTCTTGGGCCCCTGACACTTATTGTGTTGTCTCTCAGTGTACTCGTGGCGCCCCTGCTTTTCATTGGGGGAATGTTGCATCTCCTGCCGTGTCTTTTGCTTTCTTTTCGTGAGCAAGTTTGGTACTAATGCCTCTAGGATTATCCAAATGTATATTATGTATCTCTCTCGCCTTCGTTCCAGGGAATACAAATCAAGGGACTTCAACCGTTCCCAGTATAATAGGTGTCTTATCGTGCTTATGTGTGCAGTGAAAGTATTCCAGCCTAGAGAGTACAAGCGACTTGAAGAGAATCATCATGGGATTGGTGTCCCTAGTTTTGAAGGTTCTCATTATCCATCCTATCATTTTCCTAGCAGATGCGGTAGATACATTGTTGCGGTCTTTGAAGGCGAGATCCTCTGACATTGTCACTCCCAGGTCCTTCACATTACTTTTTCGCTCTATTGTATGGTTAGAATTTGTTGTATATCCTGATATTGTGTCTGGTGGTGTTGACAAAGGCACACAAGACAGTGTCTGATGATGGTGACAACGACACACAAGACAGTGTCTGGTGATGGTGACAATGACACACAAGACAGTGTCTGGTGGTGGTGACAACGACACACAAGACAGTGTCTGGTGATGGTGACAATGACACATAAGAGTGTCTGGTGATGGTGACAACGACACATAAGACAGTGTCTGGTGGTGGTGACAATGACACACAAGACAGTGTCTGGTGATGGTGACAACGACACACAACACAGTGTCTGGTAGTGGTGACAACGACACACAAGACAGTGTCTGGTGGTGGTGACAACGACACACAACACAGTGTCTGGTGATGGTGACAACGACACACAAGACAGTGTCTGGTGGTGGTGACAACGACACACAACACAGTGTCTGGTGGTGGTGACAACGACACACAAAACAGTGTCTGGTGGTGGTGACAACGACACACAACACAGTGTCTGGTGGTGGTGACAACGACACACAACACAGTGTCTGGTGGTGGTGACAACGACATACAACACAGTGTCTGGTGATGGTGACAATGACACACAACACAGTGCCTGGTAGTGGTGACAACGACACACAAGACAGTGTCTGGTGGTGGTGACAACGACACACAACACAGTGTCTGGTGGTGGTGACAACGACACACAACACAGTGTCTGGTAGTGGTGACAACGACACACAACACAGTGTCTGGTAGTGGTGACAACGACACACAACACAGTGTCTGGTAGTGGTGACAACGACACACAAGACAGTGTCTGGTGGTGGTGACAACGACACACAACACAGTGTCTGGTGATGGTGACAACGACACACAACACAGTGTCTGGTGGTGGTGACAACGACACACAACACAGTGTCTGGTGGTGGTGACAACGACACACAAGACAGTGTCTGGTGGTGGTGACAACGACACACAACACAGTGTCTGGTGGTGGTGACAACGACACACAAGACACTGGTGGTGGTGACAACGACACACAACACAGTGTCTGGTGATGGTGACAACGACACACAACACAGTGTCTGGTGGTGGTGACAACGACACACAACACAGTGTCTGGTAGTGACAACGACACATAAGACAGTGTCTGGTGGTGGCGACGACACACAAGACAGTGTCTGGTGGTGGTGACGACGACACACAACACAGTGTCTGGTGGTGGTGACGACGACACACAAGACAGTGTCTGGTGGTGGTGACGACGACACACAAGACAGTGTCTGGTGGTGGTGACAACGACACACAAGACAGTGTCTGGTGGTGGTGACAACGACACACAACACAGTGTCTGGTGGTGGTGACAATGACACACAAGACAGTGTCTGGTGATGGTGACAACGACACATACGAGTGTCTGGTGGTGTTGACAACGACATACAAGACAGTGTCTGGTGGTGGTGACAACGACACACAACACAGTGTCTGGTGATGGTAACAACGACACACAACACAGGGTCTCGTGGTGGTGACAACGACACACAACACAGTGTCTGGTGGTAGTGACAACGACACATAAGACAGTGTCTGGTGGTGGTGACAAGGACACACAAGACAGTGTCTGGTGGTGATGACGACACACAAGACAGTGTCTGGTGGTGGTGACGACGACACACAAGACAGTGTCTGGTGGTGGTGACGACGACACACAAGACAGTGTCTGGTGGTGGTGACGACGACACACAAGACAGTGTCTGGTGGTGGTGACAACGACACACAAGACAGTGTCTGGTGGTGGTGACAACGACACACAAGACAGTGTCTGGTGGTGGTGACGACACACAAGACAGTGTCTGGTGGTGGTGACGACACACAAGACAGTGTCTGGTGGTGGTGACGACGACACACAAGACAGTGTCTGGTGGTGGTGACGACGACACACAAGACAGTGTCTGGTGGTGGTGACGACGACACACAAGACAGTGTCTGGTGGTGGTGACGACGACACACAAGACAGTGTCTGGTGGTGGTGACGACGACACACAAGACAGTGTCTGGTGGTGGTGACGACGACACACAAGACAGTGTCTGGTGGTGGTGACGACACACAACACAGTGTCTGGTGGTGGTGACGACGACACACAAGACAGTGTCTGGTGGTGGTGACGACGACACACAAGACAGTGTCTGGTGGTGGTGACGACGACACACAAGACAGTGTCTGGTGGTGGTGACAACGACACACAACACAGTGTCTGGTGGTGGTGACAACGACACACAAGACAGTGTCTGGTGGTGGTGACGACGACACACAACACAGTGTCTGGTGGTGGTGACAACGACACACAAGACAGTGTCTGGTGGTGGTGACAACGACACACAACACAGTGTCTGGTGGTGGTGACAACGACGACACACAACACAGTGTCTGGTGGTGGTGACAACGACACACAAGACAGTGTCTGGTGGTGGTGACAACGACACACAACACAGTGTCTGGTGGTGGTGACAACGACACACAACACAGTGTCTGGTGGTGGTGACAACGACACACAAGACAGTGTCTGGTGGTGGTGACAACGACACACAAGACAGTGTCTGGTGGTGGTGACAACGACACACAACACAGTGTCTGGTGGTGGTGACAACGACACACAAGACAGTGTCTGGTGGTGGTGACAACGACACACAAGACAGTGTCTGGTGGTGGTGACAACGACACACAACACAGTGTCTGGTGGTGGTGACAACGACACACAACACAGTGTCTGGTGGTGGTGACAACGACACACAAGACAGTGTCTGGTGGTGGTGACAACGACACACAAGACAGTGTCTGGTGGTGGTGACAACGACACACAAGACAGTGTCTGGTGGTGGTGACGACGACACACAAGACAGTGTCTGGTGGTGGTGACACACTGGTGGTGGTGACAAGACACACAAGTGTCTGGTGGTGGTGACGACGACACACAACACAGACACTGGTAGTGGTGACAACGACACACAACACAGTGTCTGGTGGTGGTGACAAGACAGTGTCTGGTGGTGGTGACAACGACACACAACACAGTGTCTGGTGGTGGTGACAACGACACACAAGACAGTGTCTGGTGGTGGTGACAACGACACACAAGACAGTGTCTGGTGGTGGTGACGACGACACACAAGACAGTGTCTGGTAGTGGTGACGACGACACACAAGACAGTGTATGGTGGTGGTGACGACGACACACAAGACAGTGTCTGGTGGTGGTGACAACGACACACAAGACAGTGTCTGGTGGTGGTGACAACGACACACAAGACAGTGTCTGGTGGTGGTGACGACGACACACAAGACAGTGTCTGGTGGTGGTGACAACGACACACAAGACAGTGTCTGGTGGTGGTGACGACGACACACAACACAGTGTCTGGTGGTGGTGACGACGACACACAAGACAGTGTCTGGTGGTGGTGAAAATGGATACATCACAGGTGAAATATGTCTTGCCACAAGACACAGTTCTGGGCCTTCCTTCCTTCCAGTATGATTTATTGTACTACGACCAACATGGTTTTCCCCGAGTGTCGTGAGTCTTGTGAGGTTTTGTTTTAGCGAGTGAGTGACGAGTGAGTGAGCGAGTGAGTGAGCGAGTGAATGAATGAATATGTAATGAGTAAGTGAGGTTTTGCTAATAATAAAACTGAAGATGAATATATCAATTGATAACGAAGTAAACCCCCCAGTGAGGCCTGTGATGAAGGTTTAAATAAGGAACGAGAGGAACCCTTCCTCATT
Organism: Cherax quadricarinatus; assembly: GCF_038502225.1. Lineage (NCBI taxonomy): Eukaryota > Metazoa > Arthropoda > Malacostraca > Decapoda > Parastacidae > Cherax > Cherax quadricarinatus. The sequence goes on along the minus strand of NC_091333.1, from coordinate 13,140,698 downwards.
AGGACGGTGGGCGGACACTTCCTCTCCTCCCCTTTCATCCCTTCCCATCATACGTTCTATTTACCGCTTCTCTCCCATCCCCTCCCTTTGCTACAACAGTCATCTGTCATCAACAGGAACTGGAAGAATAGCAAAGGAAAGGGGAAGTCCAGAAACAAAAGTAACTCCCTTTCTCTCTGTCTCTCTCATATCTATCGAACTAAGGAAGAAGTAAAGAAATGAGGAATATTATATACTTTGGTAAAGGAAGGACAGACAGAGAAGAGACGGAAAGAATAAGGGGGAACGAATAAAAAAAAATACTCGCATAATCATCTACAGCGCATTGAGTTCTTGTTGGTGAGAGGTTCTTGATCCAAGGAACTGGACCTGGGATCGAACCTGATTTTCTCCTATTTCACAGACGCTGTATGTGGGTTCAGCGTTCTCCAATAAATATAATAATTGATAAAAGGACACAAGTGCAACTAATGTGACATTTTTATTGTGGCAACGTTTCGCTCTCCAGGAGCTTTGTCAAGCCGTTACTAATAATACATGGACACAGAGGGTATACATATATAGGCTTAGAGTAAGGCGTAAGGCACATATATACTCTCTGTGTCCATGTATTGTTTGTAACGGCTTTACAATAATAATAATAATAATAATAATAATAATAATAATAATAATAATAATAATATCTTTTATTTATTACATGTACAAGGTATACAGGAATAGCTGACATCAGTGACATACTACTTTATAGAAAGTCGCTTGTTATGCAAAGCATTTCGGGCAAATTAGGTCAGTTTTGTCCCAGGATGCGACCCACACTAGTCGACTAACTCCCAGGGACCCATTTTACTGATGGGTGAATATAGACAACCGGTGTAAAGAAACACGCCCAATGTTTCTACCCTCTATGGCAGTGGTTCCCAAACTTTCTCAGCTTGTTACCCAATTTAACATGCCACATAAAGCATGTTACCCCTTTCACAAAATGTTGTTATTAATTATATATATGGCTAAACGTGAACGTATACAGCCTCGCATACTCTGCTAATCCTAGCAAAACCATTGAAAACGTAAGAACCACACATACATTATATATAAAATTAATAATAGCTACAAATTCACAGTAACAGTGGGTAAATACTAACTATATACTGCACAGGGCAGTACACATACATACCAGCTTATGTCTACCTCGGCTGATGCTCACAGATAGACTGACCGTGTGAAATAGAGGCAGCCTCAGGAAGTGAGTGACGCATACTGGACAGGTCGATCTGGGCTACTGAGTGACTTTTGCCCTGAAGCATACTTGTCAAAATACTTTTGGGTTTCCACACACTTAGCTATATATTTCTTCTTTTCTAATACTGTATATTAGTTTTTGATGTTTATTGTTATTTGGTTTAACTTTATTACTTACTTATAATAGGTTTACTTTACAACTTTATATACTAAGACAAAGTTAACAATAATCCTCATACCGGGTACCGCATTGTTTTCTTGATTTTCAGAATTCATAACTTTTTTTCTGTCACCCCTCCATTACCCCCCAAAAATGGTTAAATTACCCCCAGTTTGGGAACCACTGCTCTATGGGAATCGAACCTAGGCCCTCGCCGTGTGATGCGAGAGCTTTAGCCACCAGGCCACGGGGCACAAAGCTCCTGGAGAGCGAAACGTTGCCAAAATAAAATGTCACATTAGTTGCATTTGTATCCTTTTACCTAACATATTGTCGGTAATTCTACCAAAATTAATAAAATAATAACATAGTTCACGAGCAGATAATAATGGAGTGGAGTGTCTGAATCTGTGTCAGCGTACCACAAGGAAGTGTTCTTGGTCCTCTTTCCGTCGCTATGGAACATGCTTCACTTATCCCTGAATGCCATACACAATCAGCTGTTTACACTTAAACATTGCTTACACATATGGAAGCTCACTATCCTCAAGCGCATCTATGATATGTATTTATTTTATATGAAGATGTAAACACGTGAGGATGATTTAGCTTACATGAAGACTGGTGAAAGCTCGATCCTCTATCAGTTAGCCTTGAGCCAAACACTATCTACCTACCTGTTGACAGGTCAGATCACCGATATGTAGCTATATCTGCTGAGTCAAGTCATTACAGGTTACTTTTGCTTCTGAGAAAGCACAAATGATGATTGTCTCTAGAAAACAAGAGTTTTTTAAGGGATTGTAACAACGGAAGCATCTTACTGCCCAATAATGAAATTAATAGCCTGGAGAAAAAATCTGAGTCTGCAATGAACAGAAGAATCACAGTGAATCTTACAAGCAAGACAACCCAGAAACTTTGAGCTCAAAGTCGCATCTCATAACTGCTCGTCAACAAAGGCTTGAAAACTGTATACGAGGCAGAAGTTTGCTCTCACCTTGATTATGCACCACTCTCTTGGATTGCCTGCATCCTTCATCCCATCTCTGAGTCCTGGAGAGATGTCGGTTACCTTCCTGTTATGAAAAAGGCCGATGTTCAAGGTCCGCCACCTGACCCAACTTCGTGGACTGCCAGAAGAGAGCTTTCACACCACAAGACGGGTATCCACGAGTCTTGAATGACTCGTTTGGAACCAGTTCCCACAATATAAAAAATATCAAACAACTGAAATCTTTGACCCTTAGTTGGCACTGATTTCACGTTGAGTGTGTGTGTGTGTGTGTGTGTGTGTGTGTGTGTGTGTGTGTGTGTGTGTGTGTGTGTGTGTGTGTGTGTGTGTGTGTTTGTGTTTGTGTTTAATAGCAAATATAGCGTTATACAGTAATAAACTGCTAAACTACGCTTTGAAGTGAATGAAGGAAAACTAATGTTTTGTAAACTAGGTGAGTACAGCTAGGTACTGGTGTTTGTCTAGTGTTCACTGACGGAGGTTCGAGTCTCCACCAGTCATTGTGCCGAATGATTCACACAGCTTCATATATCTGAATAATAATTATTTTAAACTCTACATAAGTGCAAAAAAAATGAGTTGTAATTATAATAGTAGTGGATGAAATAACAGATGGAAGGTTTATTGTGGTGGTGGTAGGTGGTAGTAGCTGGTGACCACGATAGTGGTGGTGGTAGGTGGTAGTAGCTGGTGGCCACGATATTGGTGGTGGTAGGTGGTAGTAGCTGGTGGCCACGATATTGGTGGTGGTAGGTGGTAGTAGCTGGTGGCCACGATATTGGTGGTGGTAGGTGGTAGTAGCTGGGGGCCATGATAGTGGTGGTGGTAGGTGGTAGTAGCTGGTGGCCACGATAGTGGTGGTGGTAGGTGGTAGTAGCTGGTGGCCACGATATTGGTGGTGGTAGGTGGTAGTAGCTGGGGGCCATGATAGTGGTGGTGGTAGGTGGTAGTAGCTGGTGGCCACGATAGTGGTGGTGGTAGGTGGTAATAGCTGGTGGCCACGATAGTGGTGGTGGTAGGTGGTAGTAGCTGGTGGCCACGATAGTGGTGGTGGTAGGTGGTAGTAGCTGGTGGCCACGATAGTGGTGGTGGTAGGTGGTAGTAGCTGGGGGCCATGATAGTGGTGGTGGTAGGTGGTAGTAGCTGGTGGCCACGATAGTGGTGGTGGTAGGTGGTAGTAGCTGGGGGCCATGATAGTGGTGGTGGTAGGTGGTAGTAGCTGGTGGCCACGATAGTGGTGGTGGTAGGTGGTAATAGCTGGTGGCCACGATAGTGGTGGTGGTAGGTGGTAGTAGCTGGTGGCCACGATAGTGGTGGTGGTAGGTGGTAGTAGCTGGTGGCCACGATAGTGGTGGTGGTAGGTGGTAGTAGCTGGTGGCCACGATAGTGGTGGTGGTAGGTGGTAATAGCTGGTGGCCACGATAGTGGTGGTGGTAGGTGGTAGTAGCTGGTGGCCACGATAGTGGTGGTGGTAGGTGGTAGTAGCTGGGGGCCACGATAGTGGTGGTGGTAGGTGGTAGTAGCTGGGGGCCACGATAGTGGTGGTGGTAGGTGGTAGTAGCTGGTGGCCATGATAGTGGAGGTGGTAGGTGGTAGTAGCTGGTGGCCACGATAGTGGTGGTGGTAGGTGGTAGTAGCTGGTGGCCACGATAGTGGTGGTGGTAGGTGGTAGTAGCTGGTGGCCACGATAGTGGTGGTGGTAGGTGGTAGTAGCTGGTGGCCACGATAGTGGTGGTGGTAGGTGGTAGTAGCTGGTGGCCACGATAGTGGTGGTGGTAGGTGGTAATAGCTGGTGGCCACGATAGTGGTGGTGGTAGGTGGTAGTAGCTGGTGGCCACGATAGTGGTGGTGGTAGGTGGTAGTAGCTGGTGGCCACGATAGTGGTGGTGGTAGGTGGTAGTAGCTGGGGGCCACGATAGTGGTGGTGGTAGGTGGTAGTAGCTGGTGGCCATGATAGTGGAGGTGGTAGGTGGTAGTAGCTGGTGGCCACGATAGTGGTGGTGGTAGGTGGTAGTAGCTGGTGGCCACGATAGTGGTGGTGGTAGGTGGTAGTAGCTGGTGGCCACGATAGTGGTGGTGGTAGGTGGTAGTAGTTGGTTGCCACGATAGTGTTGGTGGTAGGTGGTAGTAGCTGGTGGCCACGATAGTGGTGGTGGTAGGTGGTAGTAGCTGGTGGCCACGATAGTGGTGGTGGTAGGTGGTAGTAGCTGGTGGCCACGATAGTGGTGGTGGTAGGTGGTAATAGCTGGTGACCACGATAATGGTGGTGGTAGGTGGTAGTAGCTGGTGGCCACGATAGTGGTGGTGGTAGGTGGTAGTAGCTGGTGGCCACGATAGTGGTGATGGTAGGTGGTAGTAGCTGGTGGCCACGATAGTGGTGGTGGTAGGTGGTAGTAGCTGGTGGCCACGATAGTGGTGGTGGTAGGTGGTAGTAGCTGGTGGCCACGATAGTGGTGATGGTAGGTGGTAGTAGCTGGTGGCCACGATAGTGGTGGTGGTAGGTGGTAGTAGCTGGTGGCCACGATAGTGGTGGTGGTAGGTGGTAGTAGCTGGTGGCCACGATAGTGGTGGTGGTAGGTGGTAGTAGCTGGTGGCCACGATAGTGGTGGTGGTAGGTGGTAGTAGCTGGTGGCCACGATAGTGGTGGTGGTAGGTGGTAGTAGCTGGTGGCCACGATAGTGGTGGTGGTAGGTGGTAGTAGCTGGTGGCCACGATAGTGGTGGTGGTAGGTGGTAGTAGCTGGTGGCCACGATAGTGGTGGTGGTAGGTGGTAGTAGCTGGTGGCCACGATAGTGGTGGTGGTAGGTGGTAGTAGCTGGTGGCCACGATAGTGGTGGTGGTAGGTGGTAGTAGCTGGTGGCCACGATAGTGGTGGTGGTAGGTGGTAGTAGCTGGTGGCCACGATAGTGGTGGTGGTAGGTGGTAGGTGGTAGGTGGTAGTAGCTGGTGGCCACGATAGTGGTGGTGGTAGGTGGTAGTAGCTGGTGGCCACGATAGTGGTGGTGGTAGGTGGTTGTAGCTGGTGGCCATGATAGTGGTGGTGGTAGGTGGTAGTAGCTGGTGGCCACGATAGTGGTGGTGGTAGGTGGTAGTAGCTGGTGGCCACGATAGTGGTGGTGGTAGGTGGTTGTAGCTGGTGGCCATGATAGTGGTGGTGGTAGGTGGTAGTAGCTGGTTTCCACGATAGTGGTGGTGGTAGGTGGTAGTAGCTGGTGGCCACGATAGTGGTGGTGGTAGGTGGTAGTAGCTGGTGGCCACGATAGTGGTGGTGGTAGGTGGTAGTAGCTGGTGGCCACGATAGTGGTGGTGGTAGGTGGTAGTAGCTGGTGGCCACGATAGTGGTGGTGGTAGGTGGTAGTAGCTGGTGGCCACGATAGTGGTGGTGGTAGGTGGTAGTAGCTGGTGGCCACGATAGTGGTGATGGTAGGTGGTAGTAGCTGGTGGCCACGATAGTGGTGGTGGTAGGTGGTAGTAGCTGGTGGCCACGATAGTGGTGGTGGTAGGTGGTAGTAGCTGGTGGCCACGATAGTGGTGATGGTAGGTGGTAGTAGCTGGTGGCCACGATAGTGGTGGTGGTAGGTGGTAGTAGCTGGTGGCCACGATAGTGGTGGTGGTAGGTGGTAGTAGCTGGTGGCCACGATAGTTGTGATGGTAGGTGGTAGTAGCTGGTGGCCACGATAGTGGTGGTGGTAGGTGGTAGTAGCTGGTGGCCACGATAGTGGTGGTGGTAGGTGGTAGTAGCTGGTGGCCACGATAGTGGTGGTGGTAGGTGGTAGTAGCTGGTGGCCACGATAGTGGTGGTGGTAGGTGGTAGTAGCTGGTGGCCACGATAGTGGTGGTGGTAGGTGGTAGTAGCTGGTGGCCACGATAGTGGTGGTGGTAGGTGGTAGTAGCTGGTGGCCACGATAGTGGTGGTGGTAGGTGGTAGTAGCTGGTGGCCACGATAGTGGTGGTGGTAGGTGGTAGTAGCTGGGGGCCACGATAGTGGTGGTGGTAGGTGGTAGTAGTTGGTGGCCACGATAGTGGTGGTGGTAGGTGGTTGTAGCTGGTGGCCATGATAGTGGAGGTGGTAGGTGGTAGTAGCTGGTGGCCACGATAGTGGTGGTGGTAGGTGGTAGTAGCTGGTGGCCACGATAGTGGTGGTGGTAGGTGGTAGTAGCTGGTGGCCACGATAGTGGTGGTGGTAGGTGGTAGTAGCTGGTGGCCACGATAGTGGTGGTGGTAGGTGGTAGTAGCTGGTGGCCACGATAGTGGTGGTGGTAGGTGGTAGTAGCTGGTGGCCACGATAGTGGTGGTGGTAGGTGGTAGTAGCTGGTGGCCATGATAGTGGTGGTGGTAGGTTGTAGTAGCTGGTGGCCACGATAGTGGTGGTGGTAGGTGGTAGTAGTTGGTGGCCACGATAGTGGTGGTGGTAGGTGGCTGTAGCTGGTGGCCATGATAGTGGTGGTGGTAGGTGGTAGTACCTGGTGGCCACGATTGTAGTGGTGGTAGGTGGTAGTAGCTGGTGGCCACGATAGTGGTGGTGGTAGGTGGTAGTAACTGGTGGCCATGATAGTGGTGGTGGAGGTGGTAGTAGCTGGTTTCCACGATAGTGGTGGTGGTAGGTGGTAGTAGCTGGTGGCCACGATAGTGGTGGTGGTAGGTGGTAGTAACTGGTGGCCACGATAGTGGTGGTGGTAGGTGGTAGTAGCTGGTGGCCATGATAGTGGTGGTGGAGGTGGTAGTAGCTGGTTTCCACGATAGTGTGGTGGTGGTAGGTGGTAGTAGCTGGTGGCCACGACAGTGGTGGTGGTAGGTGGTAGTAACTGGTGGCCACGATAGTGGTGGTGGGAGGTGGTAGTAGCTGGTGGCCACGATAGTGGTGGTGTAGGTGGTAGTAGCTGGTGGGCACGATAGTAGTGGTGGTAGGTGGTAGTAGCTGGTGTCCACGATAGTGGTGGTGGTAGGTGGTAGTAGCTGGTGGCCACGATAGTGGTGGTGGTAGGTGGTAGTAGCTGGTGGCCACGATAGTGGTGGTGGTAGGTGGTAGTAGCTGGTGGCCACGATAGTGGTGGTGGTAGGTGGTAGTAGCTGGTGGCCACGATAGTGGTGGTGGTAGGTGGTAGTAGCTGGTGGTCACGATAGAGGTGGTGGTAGGTGGTTGTAGCTGGTGGCCATGATAGTGGTGGTGGTAGGTGGTAGTACCTGGTGGCCACGATTGTAGTGGTGGTAGGTGGTAGTAGCTGGTGGCCACGATAGTGGTGGTGGTAGGTGGTAGTAGCTGGTGGCCACGATAGTGGTGGTGGTAGGTGGTAGTAGCTGGTGGCCATGATAGTGGTGGTGTAGGTGGTAGTAGCCGGTTTCCACGATAGTGGTGGTGTTAGGTGGTAGTAACTGGTGGCCACGATAGTGGTGGTGGTAGGTGGTAGTAGCCGGTGGCCATGATAGTGGTGCTGGTAGGTGGTAGTAGCTGATGGCCACGATAGTGGTGGTGGTAGGTGGTAGTAGCCGGTGGCCATGATAGTGGTGGTGGTAGGTGGTAGTAGCTGGTGACCACGATAATGGTGGTGGTAGGTGGTAGTAGCTGGTGGCCATGATAGTGGTGGTGGTAGGTGGTAGTAGCTGGTGGCCACGATAGTGGTGGTGGTAGGTGGTAGTAGCTGGTGGCCACGATAGTGGTGGTGGTAGTAGCTGGTGGCCACGATAGTGGTGGTGGTAGGTGGTAGTAGCTGGTGGCCATGATAGTGGTGGTGGTAGGTGGTAGTAGCTGGTGGCCACGATAGTGGTGGTGGTAGGTGGTAGTAGCTGGTGGCCATGATAGTGGTGGTGGTAGGTGGTAGTAGCTGGTGGCCACGATAGTGGTGGTGGTAGGTGGTAATAGCTGGTGGCCACGATAGTGGTGGTGGTAGGTGGTAGTACCTGGTGGCCACGATAGTGGTAGTGGTAGGTGGTAGTAGCTGGTGGCCACGATAGTAGTGGTGGTAGGTGGTAGTAGCTGGTGGCCACGATAGTGGTGGTGGTAGGTGGTTGTAGCTGGTGGCCATGATAGTGGTGGTGGTAGGTGGTAGTACCTGGTGGCCACGATTGTAGTGGTGGTAGGTGGTAGTAGCTGGTGGCCACGATAGTGGTGGTGGTAGGTGGTAGTAGCTGGTGGCCACGATAGTGGTGGTGGTAGGTGGTAGTAGCTGGTGGCCATGATAGTGGTGGTGTAGGCGGTAGTAGCTGGTTTCCACGATAGTTGTGGTGGTAGGTGGTAGTAGCTGGTGGCCACGATAGTGGTGGTGGTAGGTGGTAGTAACTGGTGGCCACGATAGTGGTGGTGGTAGGTGGTAGTAGCTGGTGGCCATGATAGTGGTGGTGTAGGTGGTAGTAGCTGATTTCCACGATAGTGGTGGTGGTAGGTGGTAGTAGCTGGTGGCCACGATAGTGGTGGTGGTAGGTGGTAGTAACTGGTGGCCACGATAGTGGTGGTGGTAGGTGGTAGTAGCTGGTGGCCATGATAGTGGTGGTGTAGGTGGTAGTAGCTGGTGGCCACGATAGTGGTGGTGGTAGGTGGTAGTAGCTGGTGGCAATGATAGTGGTGGTGGTAGGTGGTAGTACCTGTTGGCCACGATTGTAGTGATGGTAGGTGGTAGTAGCTGGTGGCCACGATAGTGGTGGTAGTAGGTGGTAGTAACTGGTGGCCACGATAGTGGTGGTGGTAGGTGGTAGTACCTCCCGGCCACGATTGTAGTGGTGGTAGGTGGTAGTAGCTGGTGGCCACGATAGTGGTGGTAGTAGGTGGTAGTAGCTGGTGGCCACGATAGTGGTGGTGATAGGTGGTAGTACCTGGTGGCCCCGATTGTAGTGGTGGTAGGTGGTAGTAGCTGGTAGCCACGATAATGGTGGTGGTAGGTGGTAGTAGCTGGTGGCCACGATAGTGGTGGTGGTAGGTGGTAGTAGCTGGTGGCCATGATAGTGGTGGTGGTAGGTGGTAGTAGCTGGTGGTCACGATAGTGGTGGTGGAAGGTGGTAATAGCTGGTGGCCACGATAGTGGTGGTGGTAGGTGGTAGTACCTGGTGGCCACGATAGTGGTGGTGGTAGGTGGTAGTAGCTGGTGGCCACGATAGTGGTGGTGGTAGGTGGTAGTTGCTGGTGGCCACGATAGTGGTGGTGGTAGGTGGTTGTAGCTGGTGGCCATGATAGTGGTGGTGGTAGGTGGTAGTACCTGGTGGCCACGATTGTAGTTGTGGTAGGTGGTAGTAGCTGTTGGCCACGATAGTGGTGGTGGTAGGTGGTAGTAGCTGGTGGCCACGATAGTGGTGGTGGTAGGTGGTAGTAGCTGGTGGCCATGATAGTGGTGGTGTAGGCGGTAGTAGCTGGTTTCCACCATAGTTGTGGTGGTATGTGGTAGTAGCTGGTGGCCACGATAGTGGTGGTGGTAGGTGGTAGTAACTGGTGGCCACGATAGTGGTGGTGGTAGGTGGTAGTAGCTGGTGGCCATGATAGTGGTGGTGTAGGTGGTAGTAGCTGGTTTCCACGATAGTGGTGGTGGTAGGTGGTAGTAGCTGGTGGCCACGATAGTGGTGGTGGTAGGTGGTAGTAACTGGTGGCCACGATAGTGGTGGTGGTAGGTGGTAGTAGCTGGTGGCCATGATAGTGGTGGTGTAGGTGGTAGTAGCTGGTGGCCACGATAGTGGTGGTGGTAGGTGGTAGTAGCTGGTGGCAATGATAGTGGTGGTGGTAGGTGGTAGTACCTGTTGGCCACGATTGTAGTGATTGTAGGTGGTAGTAGCTGGTGGCCACGATAGTGGTGGTAGTAGGTGGTAGTAACTGGTGGCCACGATAGTGGTGGTGGTAGGTGGTAGTACCTCCCGGCCACGATTGTAGTGGTGGTAGGTGGTAGTAGCTGGTGGCCACGATAGTGGTGGTAGTAGGTGGTAGTAGCTGGTGGCCACGTTAGTGGTGGTGATAGGTGGTAGTACCTGGTGGCCCCGATTGTAGTGGTGGTAGGTGGTAGTAGCTGGTAGCCACGATAATGGTGGTGGTAGGTGGTAGTAGCTGGTGGCCACGATAGTGGTGGTGGTAGGTGGTAGTAGCTGGTGGCCACGATAGTGGTGGTGGTAGGTGGTAGTAGTTGGTGGCCACGATAGTGGTGGTGGTAGGTGGTAGTACCTCCCGGCCACGATTGTAGTGGTGGTAGGTGGTAGTAGCTGGTGGCCACGATAGTGGTGGTAGTAGGTGGTAGTAGGTGGTGGCCACGATAGTTGTGGTGATAGGTGGTAGTACCTGGTGGCCCCGATTGTAGTGGTGGTAGGTGGTAGTAGCTGGTGGCCACGATAGTGGTGGTGATAAGTGGTAATGACTGGTGGCCACGATAGTACTGGTGGTAGGTGCTAGTAGCTGGTGGCCACGATAGTGGTGGTGGTAGTAGAAGATGGTGTCTACGACGGTGATGGTAGCGGTAGCTAGTGCTGGTGGTAGTAGCTGGCGTTCACCATAGTGGTGGTAGTGGTAGTGGTAGATGGTGTCTACAATGATGGTGGTGGTGGTAGCTGGTGTCCACGATGGTGATGGTGGTGGTGGTGGTAGCTGGTGTCCACGATGGTGCTGGTGGTGCCGGTGGTAGCTGGTGTCCACGATGGTGATGGTGGTGGTGGTGGTAGCTGGTGTCCACGATGGTGCTGGTGGTGCCGGTGGTAGCTGGTGTCCACGATGGTGCTGGTGGTGCTGGTGGTGCTGGTGGTGCTGGTGGTGCTGGTGGTGCTGGTGGTGCTGGTGGTGCTGGTGGTGCTGGTGGTGCTGGTGGTGCTGGTGGTGCTGATGGTGCTGGTGGTGCTGGTGGTGCTGGTGGTGCTGGTGGTAGCTGGTGTCCACGATGGTGCTGGTGGTAGCTGGCGTCAGCGGTGATTATAGTGGTAATGGTGGCTGGGGTGCATAGTAGTGTTGATAGCGGCAGTTGTAGCCAATAAACAGTAATTGCAATACCGAGCAACAAAAGAACCATTACAATAGCGATATCAACAACAGCAAGGCCTTAGACGCCGGAGGGAGAAATACTGCGCTAAACTTAATCTATTTTTCTAATTACTGCCAAAAGTTAGGAGTTAACAAACTTTATAAGAGAGGAATGAAACCACTTGAAAATTACTGAAAGAAAGAGAAACAGGAAAAAGAAGAGAAAGAAACGATAAAGAGAAGCAATAGGGAAAATATAAAAATATATATGAAAGAAGAAAGAGGAAAGAAGAGAAAAGAGAGAGCAGGAATGTAAGGTGTAGTATCCACCATACTTGTTATAATACCAGATGGCATGAACCTGAAGAACTGTATCATATTCAGATTACTGAGTCAGTGTTTCCTGTTACCCTGGCTGGCCAAAGGTCTATCAACTACCTCACTTTTCTGTAACAGACACCGTCTTGCTCGCCCCTCCTCTCCGGCTATTGTGTCGTCACCATTAATATTACAACAAACACCCGCGTCGGGTTTTTTTTTTTTAATCTTCACGAATAAACTAACAATATTGGACTAGGTGCTGGAGGAGCACGAGCTCCAAGTAACAAGACTGGACCAGGTGCTGGAACACGAACCCCAGATTCTAACGTGTGATCAGTCTCAGGGTTCACGCTATTTTATATTTCTTTGGCCTATGCGTGTTTAGCGCTTAAATTTGCTAATTATTATTATTATTATATTTCTTTGATTCAGGAATCAACTCAGTGTGAATAGTCATGACTTAGCAGGCTGAGTAGAGGGAATAACTCTCCCCTGCCAAGGTATTCTCCCAGATCACTCTTGCAGTAAGTAGACGAAGCATTAGTAGTCTTCCCTTGACGCTTAATATTTGACCGGAGGAAGATGAGTACAAGGAGCCTCCCTTCCTTCCTGGTGCAATCATCACACTCACTCTGGCATGGGCGATGCAACAGCAATCACCTCTCGGTACATGTTTACTCTCAGGTGTCCTCAGGCTGCGAGGAAGAGAGGATAGAAGAGGCAGTGGCATAAGAACCACCAATGGCGCAGACTAATCCTTCATCATATAGCACGTTTCGCTCTGGATAGAGCTTTACCCAGACCGAAACGTTGCCTAACAATGATCTGCTCTGCAGTGAATGTTTTTGTACTATAGTTGTCGGCACTAATTGCCATCCTTCTCAGCAATAAAAATTCAGTATCATTAAATGTTGAAGATTGAGACGCATATGCAACATACGGGAATCTTTATTAAGGAAACATTTCGCCACACAATGGCTTCTTCAGTCCAATACAAAGTAGAAATGGGTTAGAAGAGGAGGAGTTTGAGGTAATCAGTCCCTCAGCCTGCAGTCTATGTGTTCAGTCCATCACTCTTGCAGAAAGTTGCCTGAACAATGCACACGGTACAATTTTTCCCCGTTACACTGAGCCGAATACACCACAAACACATCTACTAATCTGTCCCTCCGAATTTTATATAAGCAATTAGTCACGCAAATGATCACCTGCTAAGTTGTCTGGCACGCACATTCTGCAGTGAAACAGGTGAGAAAATATATTTAAAGTATATGTGAAAAGAAAAAGGAGAGTATGTAATTATGAGTAGATGAGGACAAGGCTGTATGGGGTCACTTTTTAAGTTTCGGCGTGTAAATACGATAAAAAAAAAACACGTCGTGGAAGAAGTAGCCTTGCAGTAAAACACTCTTAAGGCATCAGGTTGGCCGTCTGGTCCTCAAGAGAGCCTCGGTCTGGAACACTAGTGCTAGGCCAACGTCTCCCCCATGCATGCTAAATTGCTCCAGCTTGAGTTTTAATGCATTAGTATGCAAGTGAGAGTGGAAATACATGGAGGTGGTTCGTTTATGAGCATGTGTACACAGAGCCTCAAGTAAACTATATCAGGCAAGTGCATTACCTCGGGAACACTTGTGCACCTCCTAACACATCACATTATTCCCTCATAAGCAAGAGTATACGTATTGCAAATTAGTAATACCCTAGAGAGGGAGCGTACCGGCGAGTACCGGCGAATCAAGAAGGACCAAGGATCAACCCAGCATATCTTTATCTATCCTCCACGATACTTTGAGCTTAGTTATATGTTCATTATATCTTCATCTGTCCTCTGTGTCACTCTAAGCCTTGTTAAACCCACGGTGTACCTTCACCAGTCCTCCAGCCAATATATCACTCAGACTTACCAACTCTCTCATAATGAATTTTGTTGCAAATCGTTGAAATAATTTGGGTTACCATATATTTTTGATAGATAATCCGGTTTTTATACTCGTTACAAATCGAACAAGTGAGATATTTCCTTGCTAAAGGCTGCTGACTTTACTTATATGAAACCAAAAAAAAAAAATCGATCTTCTCTCGAAAACTATAAGTGGTAGAGCAAAACTAAATAATTTTGGAACCAACGTCAAAAAATAAAAAAAAAAAAAATGTAAAGCGCCAAAAGTTTTCTTTGATTATAATTCTTTGTTTACCAGAGTAATTTGATTGTAAACCTGTTTAATTTCTGATAATGTTTTACCAAAACATTTCTGATGTATGTAATGTACATTAAATGTAGTCGTAGTAGTAGTAGTAGTAGTAGTAGTAGTAGTAGTAGTAGTAGTAGTAGTAGTAGTAGTAGTAGTAGTAGTAGTAATAGTAGTAGTAGTAGTAGTAGTAGTAGTAGTAGTAGTAGTAATAGTAGTAATAGTAGTGGTAGTAGTAGTAGTAGTAGTAGTAGTAGTAGTAGTAGTAGTAGTAGTAGTAATAGTAGTAATCGTAGTGGTAGTAGTAGTAGTAGTAGTAGTAGTAGTAATAGTAGTAATAGTAGTAGTAGTAGTAGTAGTAGTAGTAGTAGTAGTAGTAGTAGTAGTAGTAGTAGTAGTAGTAGTAGTAGTAATAGTAGTAATAGTAGTGGTAGTAGTAGTAGTAGTAGTAGTAGTAGTAGTAGTAGTAGTAGTAGTAGTAGTAGTAGTAGTAGTAGTAGTAATAGTAGTAATAGTAGTAATAGTAGTAATAGTAGTAATAGCAGCAGCAGTAGTAGTAGCAGTAGTATCTCTCAGAAGGTAAACAACGATGTACTGTTCAATTATAAGACTGTGGAAATGTGTTACCTGAGATCACTGTCAGATGTAAATAATGAGAGCCAATAATAAATAACATAAGACTTGTTACACAGTGTTTCCTGATGTTGAACTTCCTCGCTGTAGTTCAATTACTTCTTCACACTCTCTTTCCTTCCCTCTTTTTTCTTCCTTGTCCATTATTTACCTTCTATGTATGCCTTTATGTTCACACCAGAAACCACATCTTCCTCTACCACTGTAAACACACGACAGCGTCTTTCTCTTCCAATGTAAACACAAGTCAGTGTCTTCCTCTACCACTGTAAACACACGACAGCGTCTTTCTCTTCCAATGTAAACACAAGTCAGTGTCTTCCTCCACCACTGTAAACACACGACAGCGTCTTTCTCTTCCAGTGTAAACACAAGTCAGTGTCTTCCTCCACCACTGTAAACACACGACAGCGTCTTTCTCTTCCAATGTAAACACAAGTCAGTGTCTTCCTCCACCACTGTAAACACACGACAGCGTCTTTCTCTTCCAATGTAAACACAAGTCAGTGTCTTCCTCCACCACTGTAAACACACGACAGCGTCTTTCTCTTCCAATGTAAACACAAGTCAGTGTCTTCCTCCACCACTGTAAACACACGACAGCGTCTTTCTCTTCCAGTGTAAACACAAGTCAGTGTCTTCCTCCACCACTGTAAACACACGACAGCGTCTTTCTCTTCCAATGTAAACACAAGTCAGTGTCTTCCTCCACCACTGTAAACACACGACAACGTCTTTCTCTTCCAATGTAAACACAAGTCAGTGTCTTCCTCCACCACTGTAAACACACGACAGCGTCTTTCTCTTCCAGTGTAAACATAGGTCAGTGTCTTCCTCCACCACTGTAAACACACGACAGCGTCTTTCTCTTCCAGTGTAAACACAAGTCAGTGTCTTCCTCCACCACTGTAAACACACGACAGCGTCTTTCTCTTCCAATGTAAACACAAGTCAGTGTCTTCCTCCACCACTGTAAACACACGACAGCGTCTTTCTCTTCCAATGTAAACACAAGTCAGTGTCTTCCTCCACCACTGTAAACACACGACAGCGTCTTTCTCTTCCAGTGTAAACACAGGTCAGTGTCTTCCTCCACCACTGTAAACACACGACAGCGTCTTTCTCTTCCAGTGTAAACACAAGTCAGTGTCTTCCTCCACCACTATAAACACACGACAGCGTCTTTCTCTTCCAATGTAAACACAAGTCAGTGTCTTCCTCCACCACTATAAACACACGACAGCGTCTTTCTCTTCCAGTGTAAACACAAGTCAGTGTCTTCCTCCTCCACTGTAAACACAGGAGTCGCATTCCTGTCGATAACACTTAAATATATTGCTTAAGAAGCTTACCCCGTGCATGCACTTTACAGATATCTCAGCGCGTTCTGTAAACCTGCTGCCTTTTTGTGTCGTGTGTCTTATTTGCTGCTGGGATCCTACACGAGGAAGGAATACAAATATATTTTACTTCCACAAGGATGCTACACCATGTAAGTTGGTCAGCAATTGTTTATAAAGAGTCGTCATTACATCATGTGATAACCAGTCTCAATCTTCCACCACTAAGGGAAAATCTTCTATTCATCTGTTTTTAAAAAGAAACATCTATAATAACCTCAAACAGACGAGTAAGACACATGTATATATGTATAACTGTTGCGTATGTATGTTACTTATCTAACTGTTGGTATTGTTTACCGTTTAGATGTTGATACCAGTATTAAGTATAGGAGAAAAACGTGAGTTACGTTAAAGTCAATAAAGTTTTTCCTAGAGATACTGCTAATATTATAGGCCTATATACACCCTTATATCTACATTATTAAACGTTACTAGACACAGGTAAATAACAGTGGATACATGTAAACAAATATTAAATTTTTTATACAAAAGTTGAACACTCAAGAATTGAAACATGATCGAGGGACTTAACAGTTTTTGCTACTTAATGTGCAGATGTTATACCGTGTGAACTGTTCCACGCCTGACTTACCACGCACGCCACACATACGTGTACACACATGTAGCGTGTCGTATCACACACGCACACACCAACCGACATGTACACGTACACACAAGTAGCATGCATGGCTACACACTCACTTCAACTTAAGTATTGCAACATTTGCGCTGACATGCTACTACTCTCACCTTTTAAAAGTCTCAAAAGTTTGAGAAGACCGGCAACGCTCTTCAGCCAAACACGCTTCACCAAGCAAGATCCTCACGATTTGTTTTTTACTGTAATTGCTAGTTCATCCTCTTTCACTTTTTCTCTCAATTTACAGTGATATTAGTCGACTTTTTATCCACCAGTCGCGCCCAGTGCGTTTCCTGACATGCATGACACAGATCACGGCATTGTATTTTAATATATTCAGTTTCAAGTGGTATGAGGGTAAGTGGTGGTGGTGGTGTATTGTGCTGGAGGTGTAGTGGTGGGTGGTGGTGGTGGTGTTGTGGTGGGTGGTGGTGGTGTATTCGTGGGTGGTTGTAGTGTTGTGTTGGGTGGTGGTGATGTATTGTGGTGTAGTGGTCGGTGGTGTATTGTGGTGTAGTGGTCAGTGGTGTATTGTAGTGTAGTGGTCGGTGGTGTATTGTGGTGTAGTGGTTGGTTTTGTATTGTGGTGTGGTGGTCAGTGGTTGGTGGTGTATTGTGGTGTAGTGGCCGGTGGTATTGTGGGGTAGTGGCCGGTGGTGTATTGTGGTGTAGTGGTCGGTGGTGTATTGTGGTGTAGTGGTCGGTGGTATTGTGGTGTAGTGGTCGGTGGTATCGTGGTGTGGTGGTTGGTGGTATTGTGGTGTAATGGTCGGTGGTCGGTGGTGTATTGTGGTATAGTGGTCGGTAGTGTATCGAGGTGTAGTGGTCGGTGGTATTGTGGTGTAGTGGTTGGTGGTATTGTGGTGTAGTGGTTGGTGGTATTGTGGTGTAGTGGTTGGTGGTATTGTGGTGTAGTGATCGGTGGTATTGTGGTGTAGTGGTCGGTGGTATTATGGTGTAGTGGTCGGTGGTATTGTGGTGTAGTGGTCGGTGGTATTGTGGTGTAGTGGTCGGTGGTATTGTGGTGTGGTGGTTGGTGGTATTGTGGTGTAATGGTCGGTGGTATTGTGGTGTAATAGTCGGTGGTATTGTGGTGTAATGGTCGGTGGTAATGTGGTGTAGTGGTTGGTGGTATTGTGGTGTAGTGGTCGGTGGTATTGTGGTGTAGTGGTTGGTGGTATTGTGATGTAGTGGTCGGTGGTATTGTGGTGTAGTGGTCGGTGGTATTGTGGTGTAGTGGTTGGTGGTATTGTGATGTAGTGGTCGGTGGTATTGTGATGTAGTGGTCGGTGGTATTGTTGTGTAGTGGTCGGTGGTATTGTGATGTAGTGGTCGGTGGTATTGTTGTGTAGTGGTCGGTGGTATTGTGATGTAGTGGTCGGTGGTATTGTGATGTAGTGGTCGGTGGTATTGTGATGTAGTGGTCGGTGGTATTGTGATGTAGTGGTCGGTGGTATTGTGATGTAGTGGTCGGTGGTATTGTAGTGTAGTGGTTGGTGGCGGTAGTGATGTGTTAGGTGGTGGTGCTGATATTGAATTTTGCGTGATGGGTTGTGTGTTGATGGTGTTGTGGTGGCGAGTGGTGGTGGTGTTGTGGCGAGTGGTGGTGGTGTTGTGGCGAGTGGTGGTGGTGTTGTGGCAAGTAATGGTGGTGATGTTGTAGAAAGTGGTGATGGTGTTACGTTGTACGGAGATGGAGTTGTGTTGGTGTCGAGGTTTGTAGTGCTGGAGTGTTGCCTAAGTTGATATGTGTTGCTTCTAGTGGTGTGTGTTGAGCGTGTGAGTTGCAGTATTACCAGACACATATAGGCTGCCTCAACACCATAATTCCATTACCTTGCTACTGTAAAATACACGACACCCACAACAATATTTTTGATTATTATTATTGTTTGCACTCTTGCAAACAATAATGGGCCAGTAGGCCTGCTGCAGTGTTCCTTCTTATGTTCTTATATACAAAGCCAATTCTCGCAGTTTTTCCACATTCACGACAACATAAAATATATAAATAACTTCGTTTTTCTTTCATTTTCACAAATTCCTTCCACAGTCTGAAACAGAATGCCAGAAAGACTCGTGGCATTACTTTTTTTTATTCATAAATAACCCAGTCTTTACAAAGGAAACTTGAAACGACGTTTAGGTCTTGGACCATTATCTTGATAATGGTCTGTGATGAACCGAAATATCGTTTAAAGTTCCATATATATCAAAGCTAAGAGAGTAAACACCTTTAAATGATTTCTCCACTTCTTCCACTGTTTATAGTATGAAACCCGCCAATGACTGAAGAATTCTGCTGTGAAGACGAAACGTTTCGCCCAAGAAAAAAGTATCATAATTACCAGCTTGTCGGTATTATACACCAATAAAATAAACATTACTTACATAAATGTGGCTTATTTATTAATGGTTCCAATATCCGTAATGTTACTCTTAATTTTATAATTTCACAAGACGTAAAATTTATATGCCTTATTTCTGTAGTGTATATTTCAGATCATTAATATTATATTTGTGAGAAGCGCTAAACCTACGTGCGCAATCCAGTGCAAGGAATGGCAGAGGCTCGATCCTCCGTCTTCAATATACGGAACATCGTGTGTTACTGAGCTTCGTATAATTCCATAGCAGGTGTCGAGGTTGTCAGTGCGGATACACGCACACAATACACACCCACACACACACGCACATGATCTAGACACATAATTATATACCATATACACACAGGTAGACATATTCAATGACATGGAGTGTATGGTTGGTATGAGTACACTTACACACGAGGATCAGAGTGTATGGTTGGTATGAGTGGACTTACACACGAGGATCAGAGTGTATGGTTGGTATGAGTGGACTTACACACGAGGATCGGAGTGTATGGTTGGTATGAGTGGACTTACACACGAGGATCAGAGTGTATGGTTGGTATGAGTGGACTTACACACGAGGATCAGAGTGTATGGTTGGTATGAGTGGACTTACACACGAGGATCAAAGAGTATGTCTGGTATGAGTGGACTCATACACGAGGATCAGAGAATGTATGTCTGGTATGAGTGGACTCGTACACGAGGATCAGAGAGTGTATGTCTGGTATGAGTGGACTCACACACGAGGATCAGAGTGTGTGACTGGTATGAGTGGACTCACACATGGGAATCAGAGAGTGTATGTCTGGTATGAGTGGACTCACACACGAGGATCAGGGAGTGTATGTCTGGTATGAGTGGACTCACACACGAGGATCAGAGAGTGTATGTCTGGTATGAGTGGGTTCACACAGGAGGATCAGAGAATGTATGACTGGTATGAGTGGATTCATACGGGGATCAAGGAGTGTATGTCTGGTATGAGTAGACTCACACACGAGGATCAGGGACTGTATGTCTGGTATGAGTGGCCTCATACACGAGGATCAGAGAGTGTATGTCTGGTATGAGTGGACTCACGAGGATCAGAGAGTGTATGTCTGGCATGAGTGGGCTCACACACGAGGATCAGAGAGTGTATGTCTGGTATGAGTGGACTCACGAGGATCAGAGAGTGTATGTCTGGTATGAGTGGACTCACGAGGATCATAGAGTGGATGTCTGGTATGAGTGGACTCACACGAAGATCAGAGAGTGTATGTCTGGTATGAGTGGCCTCACAAACGAGGATCAGAGAGAGTATGTCTGGTATGAGTGGACTCACACTAGGATCAGGGAGTGTATGTCTGGTATGAGTGAACTCACGCGAGGATCAGGGAGTGTATGTCTGGTATGAGTGGACTCACACGAAGATCACGGAGTGTATGTCTGGTATGAGTGGACTCACACGAAGATCAGGGAGTGTATGTCTGGTATGAGTGGACTCACACTAGGATCAGGGAGTGTATGTCTGGTATGAGTGGCCTCACACACGAAAATCAGAGAGAGTATGTCTGGTATGAGTGGACTCACACTAGGATCAGGGAGTGTATGTCTGGTATGAGTGGCCTCACACACGAAAATCAGAGAGAGTATGTCTGGTATGAGTGGACTCACACACTAGGATCAGAGAGTGTATGTCTGGTATGAGTGGACTCACACACTAGGATCAGAGAGTGTATGTCTGGTATGAGTGGACTCACACACTAGGATCAGAGAGTGTATGTCTGGTATGAGTGGACTCACACTAGGATCAGGGAGTGTATGTCTGGTATGAGTGAACTCACGCGAGGATCAGGGAGCATGGTTGTATAAATAATTTGAGGCTCGTTTTTTTGCATTATTTTCTAAGAGATATTATGTATAATTTGAACAACATGGTATTGAACACTGTAGCTGGCAACCCTCCGTTCCCTTTTTAAAACAACCCCTCTGACCTACCCTGTAATAACCCATCTTCTTCCCTAAAATAACCACTCTCCCTCCCGTAAAATAACCACTCTCCCTCAAGGGAGGGAGAATGGTTATTTTAAGGGAGGGAGAGTGGTTACTTTAAGGGAGGGAGAATGGTTATTTTAAGGGAGGGAGAGTGGTTATTTTAAGGGAGGGAGAGTGGATATTTTAGGGAAGAGAGAGTGGTTATTTTAAGAGAGGGAGAGTGGTTATTTTAAGGAAGGAAGAGTGGTTATTTTAAGGAGGGTAGGGTGGCTATTTTAAGGGAGGGAGAGTGGTTATTTTAGGGAAGAGAGAGTGGTTATTTTAGGGAAAGGAGAGTGGTTATTTTAAGGGAGGGGGAGTGGTTATTTTAAGGAAGGGAGAGTGGCTATTTTAAGGGAGGGACAGTAGTTATTTTAAGGGAGGGAGAGTGGTTACTTTAAGGGAGGGAGAATGGTTATTTTAAGGTAGGGAGAGTGGTTATTTTAAGGGAGGGAGTGTGGTTATTTTAGGGAAGGGAGAGTGGCTATTTTAAGAGAGGGAGAGTGGTTATTTTAGGAGAGGGAGAGTGGTTTTTTTAGGGAAGGGAGAGTAGCTATTTTAAGGGAGGGATAGTAGTTATTTTAAGGGAGGGAGAGTGCTTATTTTAAGGGAGGTAGAGTGATTATTTTAAGAGAGGGAGAGTGCTTATTTTAAGGGAGGGAGAGTGGCTATTTTAAGGGAGGGAGAGTTGCTTTTTTAAGGGAGGGAGAGTGGTTATTTTAAGGAAGGTAGAGTGGTTATTTTAAGGGAGGGAGAGTGGCTATTTTAAGGGAGGGAGAGTGGATATTTTAAGGGAGGGAGAGTGGTTATTGTAAGGGAGGGAGGGTGGTTATTTTATGGGAGAGAGAGTGGGTATTTTAAGGGAGGGAGAGTGATTATTTTAAGGGAGGGAGAGTGGTTATTTTAAGGGAGGGAGAGTTGTTATTTTAGGTGAGGGAGAGTGGTTATTTTGAGGGAGGGAGAGTGGTTATTTTAAAGTAACCACTCTCCCTTCATTAAAATAACCACTCTCCCTCCCTTAAAATAACCACTCTCCCTCCTTTAAAATAACCACTCTCCCTTACCCATAATAATCACTCTCCCTCCCTTAAAATAACCACTCTCTCTCCCTTAAAATATCCACTCTCCCTACCTTAAAATAACCATTCTCCCTCCCTCAAAATAACCACTCTCCCTCACTTAAAATAACCACTCTCCCTCCCTTAAAATAACCACTTTCCCTCACTGAAAATAACCACCCTCCCTCCCTTAAAATAACCACTCTCCCTCCCTTAAAATAATCACTCTCCCTCCCATAAAATAACCACTCTCTCTCCCTTAAAATATCCACTCTCCCTACCTTAAAATAACCACTCACCCTCCCTTAAAATAATCACTCTCCCTCCCTTAAAATATCAAGTCTCCTTTAAAATAACCACCCTCCTTCCCTTAAAATATCCACTCTCCCTCCCTTAAAATAACCACTCTCCCTCCCTTAAAATAGCCGCTCTCCCTCAATTAAAATAAGCACTCTTCCTTAAAATAACCACTCTCTTTCTCTTAAAATAACCACTCTCCCTTCCCTAAAATAACCACTCTCCCTCCCTTAAAACAATCACTCTCCCTCCCTTAAAATAACCACTCTCTCTCCCTTAAAATATCCACTCTAGCTACCTTAAAATAACCACTCTCCCTCCCTCAAAATAACCACTCTCCTTCCCTTAAAACAACCACTCTCCCTCCCTTAAAATAACCACTCTCCCTCCCTTAAAATAGCCACTCTCCCTTGCTTAAAATAACCACTCTTCCCTCCTTAAAATAACCACTCTCCCACTCTTAAAATAACCACTCTGCCTTCCCTAAAATAACCACTCTCCCTCCCTTAAAATAACCACTCTCCCTCCCCTGAAATAACCATTCTGCCTCCCTTAAAGTAACCACTCTCCCTCCCTTAAAATAACCACTCTCCCTCCTTTAAAATAACCACTCTCCCTCCTTTAAAATAACCACTCTCCGTCCCTTAAAATAACCACTCTCCCTTCCTTAAAATAACCACACTCCCTCCCTTGAAATAACCACTCTCCCTCACTTAAAACAACCACTCTCCCTCCCTTGAAATAACCACTCTCCCTCCCTTAAAATAATCACTCTCCCTCCCTTAAAATAACCACTCTCTCTCCCTTAAAATGTCCACTCTCCCTACCTTAAAATAACCACTCTACCTCCCTCAAAATAACCACTCTCCCTCACTTCAAATAACCACTATCCCTCCCTTAAAATAACCACTCTCCCTCCCTTAAAATAATCACTCTCCCTCCCTTAAAATAACCACCCTCCCTCCCTTAAAATAACCACTCTCCCTCCCTTAAAATAACCACTCTCCCTCCCTTAAAATAGCCACTCTCCCTCCCTTAAAATAACCACTCTTCCTTCCTTAAAATAACCACTCTCCTTCCCTTAAAATAACCACTCTCCCTCCCTTAAAATAACCACTCTCCCTCCCTTAAAATAATCACTCTCCCTCCCTTAAAATATCCACTCTCTCTCTCTTAAAATAACCACCCTCCCTCCCTTAAAATAACCACTCTCCCTCCATTAAAATAACCACTCTCCCTCCCTTAAAATAGCCACTCCCCCTCCCTTAAAATAACCAATCTCCCTCCCTTAAAACATCCACTCTCTCTCTCTTAAAATAACTACTCTCCCTCTCCTAAAATAACCACTCTCCCTCTCTTAAAATAACTACTCTCCCTCTCTTAAAATAACCACTCTCCCTTCCTTAAAATAACCACTCTCCCTCCCTTAAAATAGCCACTCCCCTCCCTTAAAATAAATAATCTCCCTCCCTAAAAACAACCACTCTCTCTCTCTCCCTTAAAATAACCACTCTCCCTCCCTTAAAATAACCACTCTCCCTCTCTTAAAATAACCACTCTCCCTCCCTTAAAATAACCACTCTCCCTCCCTTAAAATAACCACTCTCCCTCCCTTAAAATAACCACTCTCCCTCCCTTAAAATAACCACTCCCCCTCTCTTAAAATAACCACCCTCCCTCCCTTAAAATATCCACTCTCCCTCCCTTAAAATAACCACTCTCCCTCCCTTAAAATAGCCACTCCTCTCCCTTAAAATAACTAATCTCCCTCCCTTAAAACAACCACTCTCTCTCTCTCCCTTAAAATAACCACTCTCCCTCCCTTAAAATAACCACTCTCCCTCTCTTAAAATAACCACTCTCCCTCCCTTAAAATAACCACTCTCCCTCCCTTAAAATAACCACTCTCCCTCTCTTAAAATAACCACTCTCCCTCCCTTAAAATAACCACTCTCCCTCTCTTAAAATAACCACTCTCCCTCCCTTAAAATAACCAATCTCCCTCTCTTAAAACAACCACTCTCCCTCCCTTAAAATAACCACTCTCCCTCTCTTAAAATAACCACTTTCCCTCCCTTAAAATAACCACTCTCCCTCCCTTAAAATAACCACTCTCTCTCTCTTAAAATAACCACTCTCCCTCTCTTAAAATAACCACTCTCCCTCTCTTAAAATAACCACTCTCCCTCTCTTAAAATAACCACTCTCCCTCCCTTAAAATAACCACTCTCCCTCTTTAAAATAACCACTCTCCCTCTCTTAAAATAACCACTCTCCCTCTCTTAAAATAACCACTCTCCCTCTCTTAAAATAACTACTCTCCCTCTCCTAAAATAACCACTCTCCCTCTCTTAAAATAACTACTCTCCCTCTCTTAAAATAACCACTCTCCCTCTCTTAAAATAACTACTCTCCCTCTCTTAAAATAACTACTCTCCCTCTCTTAAAATAACCACTCTCCCTCTCTTAAAATAACTACTCTCCCTCTCTTAAAATAACCACACTCCCTCCTCTTTCTTCTTTAACACTCCCTCCTCTTCCTCCTCTAACACACCCTCCTCTTCCTCCTCTAACACACCCTCCTCTTCCTCCTCTAACACTCCCTCCTCTTTCTTCTTTAACACACCCTCCTCTTCCTCCTCTAACACACCCTCCTCTTCCTCCTCTAACACACCCTCCTCTTCCTCCTCTAACACACCCTCCTCTTCCTCCTCTAACACACCCTCCTCTTCCTCCTCTAACACACCCTCCTCTTCCTCCTCTAACACTCCCTCCTCTTCCTCCTCTAACACACCCCCTCCTCTTCCTCCTCTAACACACCCTCCTCTTCCTCCTCTAACACACCCTCCTCTTCCTCCTCTAACACACCCTCCTCTTCCTCCTCTAACACACCCTCCTCTTCCTCCTCTAACACACCCTCCTCTTCCTCCTCTAACACACCCTCCTCTTCCTCAGCTTACACTCCCTCCTCTTCCTCAGCTTACACTCCCTCCTCTTCCTCAGCTTACACTTCCTCCTCTTCCTCAGCTTACACTCCCTCCTCTTCCTCAGCTTACACTCCCTCCTCTTCCTCAGCTTACACTCCCTCCTCTTCCTCAGCTTACACTCCCTCCTCTTTCTTCTTTAACACACCCTCCTCTTCCTCCTCTAACACACCCTCCTCTTCCTCCTCTAACACACCCTCCTCTTCCTCCTCTAACACACCCTCCTCTTCCTCCTCACACCCTAACACTCCCTCCTCTTCCTCAGGTTACACTCCCTCCTCTTCCTCAGCTTACACTCCCTCCTCTTTCTTCTTTAACACACCCTCCTCTTCCTCCTCTAACACACCCTCCTCTTCCTACTCTAACACTCCCTCCTCTTTCTTCTTTAACACACCCTCCTCTTCCTCCTCTAACACACCCTCCTCTTCCTCCTCTAACACACCCTCCTCTTCCTCCTCTAACACACCCTCCTCTTCCTCCTCTAACACACCCTCCTCTTCCTCCTCTAACACACCCTCCTCTTTCTTCTTTAACACACCCTCCTCTTCCTCCTCTAACACACCCTCCTCTTCCTCCTCTAACACACCCTCCTCTTCCTCCTCTAACACTCCCTCCTCTTCCTCCTCTAACACACCCTCCTCTTCCTCCTCTAACACTCCCTCCTCTTCCTCCTCTAAAACACCCTCCTCTTCCTCCTTTAACACACCCTTCTCTTCCTCCTCTAACACACCCTCCTCTTCCTCCTCTAACACACCCTTTAACACACCCTCTCTTCCTCCTCTAACACTCCTCTTCCTCCTCTTAACACACCCTCCTCTCCCTCCTCTAACACACCCTCCTCTTCCTCCTCTAACACACCCTCCTCTTCCTCACACCCCTCCTCTTCCTCCTCTAACACACCCTCCTCTTCCTCCTCTAACACACCCTCCTCTTCCTCCTCTAACACACCCTCCTCTTCCTCCTCTAACACACCCTCCTCTTCCTCCTCTAACACACCCTCCTCTTCCTCCTCTAACACACCCTCCTCTTCCTCCTTTAACACACCCTCCTCTTCCTCCTCTAACACACCCTCCTCTTCCTCCTCTAACACACCCTCCTCTTCCTCCTCTAACACTCCCTCCTCTTCCTCCTCTAACACACCCTCCTCTTCCTCCTCTAACACACCCTCCTCTTCCTCCTCTAACACACCCTCCTCTTCCTCCTCTAACACACCCTCCTCTTCCTCCTCTAACACACCCTCCTCTTCCTCCTTTAACACACCCTCCTCTTCCTCCTCTAACACACCCTCCTCTTCCTCCTCTAACACACCCTCCTCTTCCTCCTCTAACACTCCCTCCTCTTCCTCCTCTAACACTCCCTCCTCTTTCTTCTTTAACACACCCTCCTCTTCCTCCTCTAACACACCCTCCTCTTCCTCCTCTAACACACCCTCCTCTTCCTCCTCTAACACACCCTCCTCTTCCTCCTCTAACACACCCTCCTCTTCCTCCTCTAACACACCCTCCTCTTCCTCCTCTAACACACCCTCCTCTTCCTCCTTTAACACACCCTTCTCTTCCTCCTCTAACACACCCTCCTCTTCCTCCTCTAACACACCCTCCTCTTTCTTCTTTAACACACCCTCCTCTTCCTCCTCTAACACACCCTCCTCTTCCTCCTCTAACACACCCTCCTCTTCCTCCTCTAACACACCCTCCTCTTCCTCCTCTAACACACCCTCCTCTTCCTCCTCTAACACACCCTCCTCTTCCTCCTCTAACACACCCTCCTCTTCCTCCTCTAACACACCCTCCTCTTCCTCCTCTAACACACCCTCCTCGTCCTCCTCTAACACACCCTCCTCTTTCCTCTAACACACCCTCCTCTTCCTCTAACACACCCTCCTCTTCCTCCTCTAACACACCCTCCTCTTCCTCCTCTTCCTCTTCCTCCTCTAACACACCCTCCTCTTCCTCCTTTAACACACCCTCCTCTTTCTTCTTTAACACAACACCTCCTCTTCCTCCTCTAACACACCCTCCTCTTCCTCCTCTAACACACCCTCCTCTTCCTCCTCTAACACTCCTCCTCTTCCTCCTCTAACACACCCTCCTCTTCCTCCTCTAACACACCCTCCTCTTCCTCCTCTAACACACCCTCCTCTTCCTCCTCTAACACACCCTCCTCTTCCTCCTCTAACACACCCTCCTCTTCCTCCTCTTAACACACCCTCCTCTTCCTCCTCTAACACTCCCTCCTCTTCCTCCTCTAACACTCCCTCCTCTTCCTCCTCTAACACACCCTTCTCTTCCTCCTCTAGCAGACCCTCCTCTTCCTCCTCTAACACACCCTCCTCTTCCTCCTTTAACACTCCCTCCTCCTCCTCTCCTCCTCTAACACTCCCTTCCTCTTCCTCCCTCTAACACACCCTCCTCTTCCTCCTCTAACACACCCTCCTCTTCCTCCTCTAACACACCCTCCTCTTCCTCCTCTAACACACCCTCCTCTTCCTCCTCTTAACACACCCTCCTCTTCCTCCTCTAACACTCCCTCCTCTTCCTCCTCTAACACTCCCTCCTCTTCCTCCTCTAACACACCCTTCTCTTCCTCCTCTAGCAGACCCTCCTCTTCCTCCTCTAACACACCCTCCTCTTCCTCCTTTAACACTCCCTCCTCTTCCTCCTCTAACACACCCTCCTCTTTCTTCTTTAACACACCCTCCTCTTCCTCCTTTAACACTCCCTCCTCTTCCTCCTCTAACACACCCTCCTCTTCCTCCTCTAACACACCCTCCCCTTTCTTCTTTAACACACCCTCCTCTTCCTCCTCTAACACACCCTCCTCTTCCTCCTCTAACACACCCTCCTCTTCCTCCTCTAACACACCCTCCTCTTCCTCCTCTAACACACCCTCCTCTTCCTCCTCTAACACACCCTCCTCTTCCTCCTCTAACACACCCTCCTCTTCCTCCTCTAACACACCCTCCTCTTCCTCCTCTAACACACCCTCCTCTTCCTCCTCTAACACACCCTCCTCTTCCTCCTCTAGCACACCCTCCTCTTCCTCCTCTAACACACCCTCCTCTTCCTCCTCTAACACATCCTCCTCTTCCTCCTCTAGCACACCCTCCTCTTCCTCCTCTAACACACCCTCCTCTTCCTCCTCTAACACACCCTCCTCTTCCTCCTCTAACACATCCTCCTCTTCCTCCTCTAGCACACCCTCCTCTTCCTCCTCTAACACACCCTCCTCTTCCTCCTCTAACACACCCTCCTCTTCCTCCTCTAACACACCCTCCTCTTCCTCCTCTAACACACCCTCCTCTTCCTCCTCTAACACACCCTCCTCTTCCTCCTCTAACACACCCTCCTCTTCCTCCTCTAGCACACCCTCCTCTTCCTCCTCTAACACACCCTCCTCTTCCTCCTCTAACACACCCTCCTCTTCCTCCTCTAACACACCCTCCTCTTCCTCCTCTAACACACCCTCCTCTTCCTCCTCTAACACACCCTCCTCTTCCTCCTCTAACACACCCTCCTCTTCCTCCTCTAACACACCCTCCTCTTCCTCCTCTAACACTCCCTCCTCTTCCTCCTCTAACACACCCTCCTCTTCCTCCTCTAGCCTCCTCTTCCTCCTCTAACACACCCTCCTCTTCCTCCTCTCCTCTTCCTCCTCTAACACACCCTCCTCTTCCTCCTCTAACACACCCTCCTCTTCCTCCTCTAACACACCCTCCTCTTCCTCCTCTAACACACCCTCCTCTTCCTCCTCTAACACACCCTCCTCTTCCTCCTCTAACACACCCCTCCTCTTACTCCTCTAACACACCCTCCTCTTCCTCCTCTAACACACCCTCCTCTTCCTCCTCTAACACACCCTCCTCTTCCTCCTCTAACACACCCTCCTCTTCCTCCTCTAACACACCCTCCTCTTCCTCCTCTAACACACCCTCCTCTTCCTCCTCTAACACACCCTCCTCTTCCTCCTCTAACACACCCTCCTCTTCCTCCTCTAACACACCCTCCTCTTCCTCCTCTAACACACCCTCCTCTTCCTCCTCTAACACACCCTCCTCTTCCTCCTCTAACACACCCTCCTCTTCCTCCTCTAACACACCCTCCTCTTCCTCCTCTAACACACCCTCCTCTTCCTCCTCTAACACACCCTCCTCTTCCTCCTCTAACACACCCTCCTCTTCCTCCTCTAACACACCCTCCTCTTCCTCCTCTAACACACCCTCCTCTTCCTCCTCTAACACACCCTCCTCTTCCTCCTCTAACACACCCTCCTCTTCCTCCTCTAACACACCCTCCTCTTCCTCCTCTAACACACCCTCCTCTTCCTCCTCTAACACTCCCTCCTCTTCCTCCTCTAACACACCCTCCTCTTCCTCCTCTAACACTCCCTCCTCTTCCTCCTCTAACACACCCGCCTCTTCCTCCTCTAACCTCCTCTTCCTTCTCTAACACACCCTCCTCTTCCTCCTCTAACACACCCTCCTCTTCCTCCTCTAACACACCCTCCTCTTCCTCCTCTAACACACCCTCCTCTTCCTCCTCTAACACTCCCTCCTCTTCCTCCTCTAACACACCCTCCTCTTCCTCCTCTAACACACCCTCCTCTTCCTCCTCTAACACTCCCTCCTCTTCCTCCTCTAACACACCCTCCTCTTCCTCCTCTAACACTCCCTCCTCTTCCTCCTCTAACACACCCTCCTCTTCCTCCGAGCCATGATCCTCGTCAAACCATAATGTCAATCATACTTATTTTATCGCAGTAAACTCAATACCAAATCTGCATCCATTGTCATTCACATCGTTCCCCTCCCCCACCCTCAGATTTGAGTACAGTCACATCTGCACACACTCCGCACTCCACCTCCTTTCCCCCGACGCAGTGAGTACACACACCTGAACACACACTCACTCCACCTCTGTCATGTGAACACTCACACCAATAAGGTGTAACAACAATCAAGCAACCCTTTCTAATTCCTTCTATTTTTGATGATTTTTTCCTCCCCTTTGCACTATCCTAGTGGTCACCATTTTTACCCCTACCACTGCCACGCCCCTTACTGAAGGTGAAGCTCCTCTTACCCCCTAAACCTAAAAGAGTACGAACTCTGGAGTGTTAAGAGGTAGTGGCTGTGGCCCCCTTGATGAAATATTCACCTGAGAGGTGAGGCGAGAGGCCACCCCGGGAGAACAAACACACAAACACAAGACGGCACAAACAGCGAAGGCAAACACGCTGAGACACGGCAACAAACACGCGAAAGAGCAAACACGAGCCACGACAAACAGCAGCTCAGAGCAAACACCATGACACACACAACATGGGACAGACACACACTTCTACCCCCACGCATAAGTACACGGATTCATCACTCAGAATTCATTAAATCACAAACACAAGATAAACACTTAATAAAAGTGCCAGAGCAGTAATATATAACAGTTAACCTTCAATACTAATTAACTTGAAACCACAGAACCTGATCTCGTAGTCACTAAATAATAGAACCAACACTCTTGTTAATGGGTTCCATTTTTAAAGGACTACTGCAGGAATAAGGCAAGAACCCATTGCCCACTCACAGTACAGGCTTCCAGCACTCACAGTACAGGCTTCCAGCACTCACAGTACAGGCTTCCAGCACTCACAGTACAGGCTTTCAGCACTCACAGTACAGGCTTCAAGCACTCACAGTACAGGCTTCCAGTACTCACAGTACAGGCTTTCAGCATTCACAGTACAGACTTCCAGCACTCACAGTACAGACATCCAGCACTCACAGTACAGGCTTCCAGCACTCACAGGACAGACTTCCAGCACTCACAGTATAGACTTCCACCAAACACAGCACAGGCTTCCAGCACTCACAGTACAGGCTTCCAGCACTCACAGTACAGACTTCCAGCACTCACAGTATAGACTTCCAGCACTCACAGTACAGACTTCCAGCACTCACAGGACAGACTTCCAGCACTCACAGAAGAAGTTTCCAGGACTCACAGTACAGGCTTCCAGCACTCACAGTACAGGCTTCCAGCACTCACAGTACAGACTTCCAGCACTCACAGTACAGACTTCCAGCACTCACAGTACAGACTTCCAGCACTCACAGTACAGACTTCCAGCACTCACAGTACAGACTTCCAGCACCCACAGTACAGACTTCCAGCACTCACAGGACAGACTTCCAGCACTCACAGAACAGGTTTCCAGCACTCACAGTACAGGCCTCCAGCACACAGAGTACAGGCTTCCAGCTCTCACAGTACAGGCTTCCAGCATTCACAGTGCTGGCTCCCAGCACTAACACCAGGTTCTAAGACCTCACATTACAAAGGTATTTAAGATTAATCTCAGTCATATATCTAGAGATAGTCTTTACTACAAGCCACTAATGATGTGAGTTAAAGCTTGTATAACCCTCCCAGAAAAGTAACCCAGTATCTTCACTGAGACCCAGACCCAAGAAAATTGGGATGTTAAGCCGGTGCGAAAACCACTTTGCTAAGTTTTCAAAAATATTTATTATTATTTATACTACTCAAACTGTGGCAATAAACACATTTGTCATTTTCGGTAATTTAATCTCAGTATACAAGATTCATCCTCTGAACACAGTAAAGTGCAAAAAAACAGCCTTGGTAACTCTTCTGTGACTCGCTTATCTACCTAATCACTCAGTTTTTTCAGTGAACACAGTAAAGTGCAAAAAAAACAGCCTTGGTAACTCTTCTGTGACTCGCTTATCTACCTAATCACTCAGTTTTTTCAGTGAACACAGTAAAGTGCAAAAAAACAGCCTTGGTAACTCTTCTGTGACTCGCTTATCTACCTAATCACTCAGTTTTTTCAGTATAGATGACAATGATGCTGGTAGGAACCTACGGCTGTAAAAGACTAAACACAGACCATTTACACGTATACTCGGTTATTTTGCACCAAATGTGGGAGAGTCGCTTGTGTCATATGAATATTCAACAATGTGGCCGGCCACAATGTGATGAGAAACTTAACACATGTTTCACCTATTACTGACGCTAGACCTAGGCTGTTACTTGTTCTCCTAGGCTGTTATTTGTTGTCTTAGGCCGTTATTTGTTGTCTTAGGCTGTTATTTGTTGTCTTAGGCTGGTATTTGTTTCCTAGGCTGTTACTTGTTCTCCTATGCTTTTACTTGTTGTGGTACGCTGTTACTTGTTCTCCTGCGCTGTTACTTGTTGTCCTAGGCTGTTACTTGTTGTCCTACGCTTTTACTTGTTGTGGTACGCTGTTACTTGTTGTCCTAGGCTGTTACTTGTTCTCCTACGCTTTTACTTGTTGTGGTACGCTGTTACTTGTTGTCCTAGGCTGTTACTTGTTCTCCTACGCTTTTACTTGTTGTGGTACGCTGTTACTTGTTCTCCTGCGCTGTTACTTGTTGTCCTAGGCTGTTACTTGTTGTCCTACGCTTTTACTTGTTGTGGTACGCTGTTACTTGTTGTCCTAGGCTGTTACTTGTTCTCCTACGCTTTTACTTGTTGTGGTACGCTGTTACTTGTTCTCCTACGCTGTTACTTGTTCTCCTACGCTGTTACTTGTTGTCCTAAGCTGTTACTTGTTGTCCAGCGCTGTTACGTGTTGTCAAGGGCTGTTACTTGTTGTCCTAGGCTGTTACTTGTTGTCCTAGGCTGTTACTTGTTGTCCTAAGCTGTTACTTGTTGTCCTAGGCTGTTATCTGTTGTCCAATGCTGTTACTTGTTGTCCTAGGCTGTTATCTGTTGTCCAATGCTGTTACTTGTTGTCCTAGGCTGTTACTTGTTGTCCTAGGCTGTTACTTGTTGTCCTAAGCTGTTACTTGTTGTCCTAGGCTGTTATCTGTTGTCCAATGCTGTTACTTGTTGTCCTAGGCTGTTATCTGTTGTCCAATGTTGTTACTTGTTGTCCTAGGCTGTTATCTGTTGTCCAATGCTGTTACTTGTTGTCCTAGGCTGTTATCTGTTGTCCAATGCTGTTACTTGTTGTCCTAGGCTGTTATCTGTTGTCCAGTGCTGTTACTTGTTGTCCTAGGCTGTTATCTGTTGTCCAATGCTGTTACTTGTTGTCTTAGGCTATTACTTGTTGTCAACGCTATTACCACTTTTTGTCTTAGGCTTCTGCCACTTCTTGACCTACACTGCTCCCACTTCTTGACCTACACTGCTCCCACTTCTTGACCTACACTGCTCCCACTTCTTGTCTTACGCTTCTGCCACTTCTTGACCTACACTTCTGCCACTTCTTGACCTACACTTCTGCCACGTCTTGACCTACTTGTGACTTACAAGCGTCATTAAGCCAGAATGTTGACCTGTTCACTACCACTCACGACCAATTTAATTCCCAAAAGAGAGATTAAAGTAATTTCTCGGTATTTCTACACGTAGACTCACCCCTCTCGGTATATTCAACCTTGTCTCTTTTTTATAATGTTTGGCTTGGTCAGATTTGTCAGGAAACAAGAGAAATGCCTTTTGACTCAATCTCAGTCGTATGATGACCCGCCGCTGGAGTTTTTGGTCACGTGACTGAAGTCTTCCACTGGCTTGATTGTCTCTTGTTTGGGTTTAATATAATCTAATTATAAATAGGGGTTATATCATATAAATGATATATATAATAAGTTATATAATTACTATATAAAATCCAGTCAAACATTCATAATGATCATAAGTCACGTTGTTAATTATGTATATACTCTTTCTCCCTCCCTCTTTCTCTCTCTCTCTCTCTCTCTCTCTCTCTCTCTCTCTCTCTCTCTCTCTCTCTCTCTCTCTCTCTCTCTCTCTCTCTCTCTCTCTCTCTCTCTCTCTCTCTCTCTCCCTCTTCTTCTCTCTCCATCTCTCTCTCCCCATTTCCCTTTTCCTCCCCTTCCCCTGTCTCTCTCTCTTCCTCTTTCTCTCTGTCTATGTTATTCGTTATGGAACAGAATTTTTTTTTCCACAAGTTGTACTGTGTGAGCACAGTTCCTGCAGCGTCCCCATGTTCCTGCCAGTTCCTGCAGCGTCCCCATGTTCCTGCCAGTTCCTGCAGCGTCCCCATGTTCTTGCCAGCTCCTGCAGCGTCCCCATGTTCCTGCCAGCTCCTGCAGCGTCCCCATGTTCCTGCCAGCTCCTGCAGCGTCCCCATGTTCCTGCCAGCTCCTGCAGCGTCCCCATGTTCCTGCCAGCTCCTGCAGCGTCCCCATGTTCCTGCCAACTCCTGCAGCGTCCCCATGTTCCTGCCAGCTCCTGCAGCGTCCCCATGTTCCTGCCAGCTCCTGCAGCGTCCCCATGTTCTTGCCAGCTCCTGCAGCGTCCCCATGTTCCTGCCAGCTCCTGCAGCGTCCCCATGTTCCTGCCAGCTCCTGCAGCGTCCCCATGTTCTTGCCAGTTCCTGCAGTGTCCCCATGTTCTTGCCAGTTCCTGCAGCGTCCTCATGTTCCTGTCAGCTCCTGCAGCGTCCCCATGTTCCTGCCAGATCCTGCAGCGTCCCCATGTTCTTGCCAGTTCCTGCAGCGTCCCCATGTTTTTGCCAGTTCCTGCAGCGTCCCCTTGTTCTTGCCAGTTCCTGCAGCGTCCCCATGTTCTTGCCAGTTCCTGCAGCGTCCCCATGTTCCTGCCAGCTCCTGCAGCGTCCCCATGTTCCTGCCAGCTCCTGCAGCGTCACCATGTTCCTGCCAGCTCCTGCAGCGTCCCCATGTTCCTGCCAGCTCCTGCAGCGTCCCCATGTTCTTGCCAGCTCCTGCAGCGTCCCCATGTTCCTGCCAGCTCCTGCAGCGTCACCATGTTCTTGCCAGTTCCTGCAGCGTCCCCATGTTCTAGCCAGTTCCTGCAGCGTCCTCATGTTCCTGCCAGCTCCTGCAGCGTCCCCATGTTCCTGCCAGCTCCTGCAGCGTCCCCATGTTCTTGCCAGTTCCTGCAGTGTCCCCATGTTCTTGCCAGTTCCTGCAGCGTCCTCATGTTCCTGTCAGCTCCTGCAGCGTCCCCATGTTCCTGCCAGCTCCTGCAGCGTCCCCATGTTCTTGCCAGTTCCTGCAGCGTCCCCATGTTTTTGCCAGTTCCTGCAGCGTCCCCTTGTTCTTGCCAATTCCTGCAGCGTCCCCTTGTTCTTGCCAGTTCCTGCAGCGTCCCCATGTTCTTGCCAGTTCCTGCAGCGTCCCCATGTTCTTGCCAGCTCCTGCAGCGTCCCTTTGTTCTTGCCAGCTCCTGCAGCGTCCAGATGTTCTTGCCAGCTCCTGTAGCGTCCCCATGTTCTTGCCAGCTCCTGCAGCGTCCCCATGTTCTTGCCAGTTCCTGCAGCGTCCCCATGTTCTTGCCAGTTCCTGCAGCGTCCCCTTGTTCTTGCCAGTTCCTGCAGCGTCCCCTTGTTCTTGCCAGTTCCTGCAGCGTCCCCATGTTCTTGCCAGTTCCTGCAGCGTCCCCATGTTCTTGTCAGCTCCTGCAGCGTCCCTTTGTTCTTGCCAGCTCCTGCAGCGTCCCCATGTTCTTGCCAGCTCCTGCAGCGTCCCCATGTTCTTGCCAGCTCCTGCAGCGTCCCCTTGTTCTTGCCAGCTCCTGCAGCGTCCCCATGTTCTTGCCAGCTCCTGCAGCGTCCCCTTGTTCTTGCCAACTCCTGCAGCGTCCACTTGTTCTCGCCAGCTCCTGCAGCGTCCGCATGTTCTTGCCAGCTCCTGCAGCGTCCCCTTGTTCTTGCCAACTCCTGCAGCGTCCCCTTGTTCTTGCCAGCTCCTGCAGCGTCCCCATGTTCTTGCCAGCTCCTGCAGCGTCCCCATGTTCTTGCCAGCTCCTGCAGCGTCCCCTTGTTCTTGCCAGTTCCTGCAGCGTCGCCTTGTTCTTGCCGCGTCCCCTTGTTCCTGCCAGCTCCTGCAGCGTCCCCTTGTTCCTGCCAGTTCCTGCAGCGTCCCCTTGTTCCTGCCAGCTCCTGCAGCGTCCCCTTGTTAGTGCCAGCTCCTGCAGCGTCCCCTTGTTCCTGCCAGCTCCTGCAGCGTCCCCTTGTTCCTGCCAGCTCCTGCAGCGTCCCCTTGTTCCTGTTAGCTCCTGCAGCGTCCCCTTGTTCCTGCCAGCTCCTGCAGCGTCCCCTTGTTCCTGCCAGCTCCTGCAGCGTCCCCTTGTTCCTGCCAACTCCTGCAGCGTCCCCATGTTCTTGCCAGCTCCTGCAGCGTCCCCTTGTTCTTGCCAGCTCCTGCAGCGTCCCCATGTTCTTGCCAGCTCCTGCAGCGTCCCCTTGTTCTTGCCAGTTCCTGCAGCGTCGCCTTGTTCTTGCCGCGTCCCCTTGTTCCTGCCAGCTCCTGCAGCGTCCCCTTGTTCCTGCCAGTTCCTGCAGCGTCCCCTTGTTCCTGCCAGCTCCTGCAGCGTCCCCTTGTTACTGCCAGCTCCTGCAGCGTCCCCTTGTTCCTGTTAGCTCCTGCAGCGTCCCCTTGTTCCTGCCAGCTCCTGCAGCGTCCCCTTGTTCCTGCCAGCTCCTGCAGCGTCCCCTTGTTCCTGCCAGCTCCTGCAGTGTCCCCTTGTTCCTGCCAGCTCCTGCAGTGTCCCCTTGTTCCTGCCAGCTCCTGCAGCGTCCCCTTGTTCCTGCCAGCTACTGCAGCGTCTCCTTGTTCCTGCCAGCTCCTGCAGCGTCCCCTTGATCCTGCCAGCTCCTGCAGTGTCCCCTTGTTCCTGCCAGCTTCTGCAGCGTCCCCTTGTTCCTGCCAGCTTCTGCAGTGTCCCCTTGTTCCTGCCAACTCCTGCAGTGTCCCCTTGTTCCTGCCAGCTCCTGCAGCGTCCCCTTGTTCCTGCCAGCTCCTGCAGCGTCCCCTTGTTCCTGCCAGCTCCTGCAGCGTCCCCTTGTTCCTGCCAGCTCCTGCAGCGTCCCCTTGTTCCTGCCAGCTCCTGCAGCGTCCCCTTGTTCCTGCCAGCTCCTGCAGCGTCCCTTTGTTTCTGCCAGCTCCTGCAGCGTCCCCTTGTTCCTGCCAGCTCCTGCAGCGTCCCCTTGTTCCTGCCAGCTCCTGCAGCGTCCCCTTGTTTCTGCCAGCTCCTGCAGCGTCCCCTTGTTCCTGCCAGCTCCTGCAGCGTCCCCTTGTTCTTGCCAGCTCCTGCAGCGTCCCCTTGTTCCTGCTAGCTCCTGCAGCGTCCCCTTGTTCCTGCCAGCTCCTGCAGCGTCCCCTTGTTCCTGCCAGCTCCTGCAGCGTCCCCTTGTTCCTGCCAGCTCCTGCAGCGTCACCTTGTTCCTGTCAGCTCTTGCAGCGTCCCCTTGTTCCTGCCAGATCCTGCAGCGTCCCCTTGTTCCTGCCAGCTCCTGCAGCGTCCCCTTGTTCCTGCCAGCTCCTGCAGCGTCCCCTTGTTCCTGCCAGCTCCTGCAGCGTCCCCTTGTTCCTGCCAGCTCCTGCAGCGTCCCCTTGTTCCCGCCAGCTCCTGCAGCGTCACCTTGTTCCTGTCAGCTCTTGCAGCGTCCCCTTGTTCCTGCCAGCTCCTGCAGCGTCCCCTTGTTCCTGCCAGCTCCTGCAGCGTCCCCTTGTTCCTGCCAGCTCCTGCAGCGTCCCCTTGTTCCTGCCAGCTCTTGCAGCGTCCCCTTGTTCCTGCCAGCTCCTGCAGCGTCCCCTTGTTCCTGCCAGCTCCTGCAGCGTCCCCTTGTTCGTGCCAGCTCTTGCAGCGTCCCCTTGTTCCTGCCAGCTCCTGCAGCGCCCCCTTGTTCCTGCCAGCTCCTGCAGCGTCCCCTTCTTCCTGCCAGCTCCTGCAGCGTCCCCTTGTTCCTGCCAGCTCTTGCAGCGTCCCCTTGTTCCTGCCAGCTCCTGCAGCGTCCCCTTGTTCCTGCCAGCTCCTGCAGCGTCCCCTTGTTCCTGCCAGCTCCTGCAGCGCCCCCTTGTTCCTGCCAGCTCCTGCAGCGTCACCTTGTTCCTGCCAGCTCCTGCAGCGTCCCCTTGTTCTTGCCAGCTCCTGCAGCGTCCCCTTGTTCCTGCCAGCTCCTGCAGCGTCCCCTTGTTCCTGCCAGCTTCCAGCTTCCGCAAAATATGTAGTCTTCAATGGTTCCTTTTTCACAATTTCTGAATTTTTGCACCATATTTTACTGCCAATATTACATTATGATGGCCATTCGGGTATGTAATTCTGACTTACCAGTGACGTCCAGGTTTGTAAATATTTTAAATATTGGTTGCCAAAGGGTACAGTTTAAAGGAGTGTTTTGAATGTATATTGACAAGAGAATGACTTGGGAAGGTGAAAAACTGGATCTTCCAGACCTGCTTAAAATATTTGAAGGTTAGGCTAGGTAAGGTTCGTCAGGAAACAGGACAAGTGTTTCCTGACGCGGATCTTAGTCAGATGATGACCTACAGCTGGAGTTTTTGGTCATCTGACTGAGGCCTTCCGTTGGCTTACCGGTCCATCTCTTTAAGAATTATGGTCATGTATAACCGTTTAGTTGCTGACATGTTTGTATGTAGTCAGTCGCCTCATATACTTCACATATTACGTAGGTTCGTTAGTATCACCGCTTTTATTTTTTATTTTTTTTGATAATGCTTTCAATTTTTATTTATTTAAGTTGCTTCCTATATTTTACGTGAACGATTACAAAAATCCCTAAATATGTCACTCAGTTTTATTAATGTTAGAATATGCTATTTCCGAAGTTATACGGTATTGGTGTGATGTATCAACTCTCTCTGACTACTCACTCGATGTGACCTACCAGAAAATTTTTTATGGATTATCGACCCTTTAAGAGGTGCTTTGATGCTGGCGAAGGACTCATGATCCAAGGATTTGGAGCTACTATCCCTTCCTGTAATCAAACCTGATTGCTTTCCATTCCCAAATAAATATGATCCAGACTTACTCATTATGGAAAGTAAATAGCTGGTTTGCAGTGACCAGAGAGAAGTTTTTCGTAAGTTTCGAGTTTCCTTAGTCCCGGAGCCCGGCCATGGACCAGGCTCGCAAAATCCACCTCTTTATTTTGCATTAATTTCTCTCGTTATCAAGTTTATATAGAAGTGCTGAGGGAGGACCACTCACCTCTCACCTCTCACCTCTCACCTCTCACCTCTCACCTCTCACCTCTCACTTCTCACCTCTCACCTCTCTTACTAACCCATCTTCCCCATCCACGGAGTGTCTTGAGGCTTATGAGGGGTTATTCTCCCTTTCATTGAAACAAACCTTTTTACCCCACATTCACCACTTCTCATCCTCCTTCTCCACGAATTCCAACAATTGACACGCCCTTCTGTCGTCCTTCTCTACCTACTTTTAACAACCTCTCCCTATGTCATTCCGCCCCTTTCGCTTTTCCTTCCCTCAAAAACTCCCTTTCTCTCTTCCTCCTGCCCCCTTCTCTTCCTCCCTTCTCCCTGCATCCCTTCCTCACTCCCTTCTTCCATCCCTCTCACCCCTCCACAAACACGCGTCCCTAAGGCCTTTACACCACAATGGCATCTCATGCAAATTAACTAGTAGGCCTAAACTCACTGCCTGAGAAAATATTTGGGTAGCGAAATATTGAGGAATCATCTGAGTGTGAAATTGAAGGATTGGTCTTGTTTTCTCAGGGGGCTGACAGCACATTATGCTATGTTATTCTAATTTATTGCCTCATCTTGAGAGAGACTGTCGAAGTGTAAGAGACAGAATGAGCGAGATGGGGTGATGGAGTAACAGCAGTGGAACACGGCAGGTGGGGTCAGGTTGGTGGAACAAGGCAGGTGGGGTCAGGTTGGTGGAGCACGGGAGGTGGGGTCAGGTTGGTGGAGCATTGGAGGTGAGAGGTGGAGGAACGGGTAATGAGGGAAGTGATTATTATTATTATAATCAAGGGGGAAGCGCTAAACCCGTAGGATTATACAGCGCCCAGGGGGGGATGTGGAAGGCATTCAGGCTTAATTCGGGGAACTGGAGCACAGATTCAATTCCCTAAATCAAGAGCCCCTCACCAACATCAAGGAACCTTCCATGAGGGGAGGGAAGTGATGATTTAGTGGGAAATGTTAGAAAAGATCTCAAAAACAAATTTCTTGGACATTAGCAGTAAGATGTCCTGAGTTTATTTAAATGGAGCCGTCTTTACAAGAACTGTTCTCCTACCTGGTAGACTGCATGACCAACATGGCTCTAACAGTTGTTATAATAAAATTATTATTATTATTATTATTATTATTATTATTATTATTATTATTATTATTATTATTATTATTTATTATTATTATTATTATATGGGCGGGGTAACTTGATCAATCTGAAAAATTATATTGAAATTATCTATTGACATTGCCTCCCAACATGACACTACCTGCATGGTAGCGTCATGGTCACGATACCACCAGCCTGGCACTGTCATCATCATGACACTGGCACCTCTCGGGTGCCTGGCACTCTCAAAGTTTATGACAAATTGCAGAGCTTATCTTCTTCTTGCAACAACCACCAACACTGACTCTGAACTATGGCCCAAGTTGGTAACAAATTTTCAGTGCAACGACTTCACGGAACAATACAACAATTTAGTAACATGATATAGACCGCCCGTGGGTTGGCGCCATGGGTACTATCCCAGGGTCGGCGTAACAGGTTCTATCTTACTGTTGGCGTGATTGCAATTATTCCTTAAGAAATACACAGGGAAGTATACGCAGGTGTATATTGAAAAGCATGCAATAACGAGGAACCTTGCAGAGTACAAAATATTTAACAGGCTTCCGTTTTACCCCCATATATATATATATATATATATATATATATATATATATATATATATATATATATATATATATATATATATATATATATATATATATATATATATATATATATATATATATATATATATATATATATATATATATATATATATATATATATATATATATATATATATATATATATATGAAGAATTGAGACACTTATGCAACACATGGGAATCTTTATTGAAGAAACGTTTCGCCACACAGTGGCTTCATCAGTCCAATATAAAGTAGAAGTGGGTAAGGAGAGTAGAAGTTTGAGGTAATCAGTCCCTCAACCTGGAATCGATGTGTTCAGTCCATCACTCTTGTAGGAAGTGCAGCATAGGGCCAGAGAGGTGGCTTATATACTGCGGTGAGATGAGTTGAAGCAGGTAGAGGCGGGATCACAGTGGGACCTGCCACTAGTGTAAGTAGGTCGTCGTCCAAAGGTTGGGCAAGCGTTGAAGTCCAATACAAAGTAGAAGTGGGCCTATGCTGCACTTCCTACAAGAGTGATGGACTGAACACATCGATTCCAGGTTGAGGGACTGATTACCTCAAACTTCTACTCTCCTTACCCACTTCTACTTTGTATTGGACTGATGAAGCCACTGTGTGGCGAAACGTTTCTTCAATAAAGATTCCCATGTGTTGCATAAGTGTCTCAATTCTTCAACTTTTCGGTTTTCAAAACCATTCATCACATCACACACACACACACACACACACACACACACACACACACACACACACACACACACACACACACACACACACACACACACACACACACACACACACACACACACACACACACACACACACACACACACACACACAGACACACACACACACACACACACACACATACACACATATACACACATACACACACACACACACACACACACACACACACACACACACATACACACATACACACACACACACACACACACACACACACACACACACACACACACACACACACATACACACACACACACACACACACACACACACATATATATATATATATATATATATATATATATATATATATATATATATATCCTCTCCGAGAATGTTACCTACAACAGGCGACCGACACCTTGAATCCCATTTCCTGCTAGTTGAACACGGACAACAGGTGAAAGAAGACTTCATAATACGTTTCACCTCGTCTGAGAATTGAACCCGGGTCCTTTCGGTTGTGAGCTGAAGTGTGTAACGCCGAGGTACAGATGCTGGTAATGGTGTCAACACGGAGTGTTGTTTCCTGCTGATTACGACCACTAGAGAGGAATCTCCTTCACACTGGGAAGCACATAACAAGAAGGCGGCCATGACACATTTTGTGATTCCTTTAGTTATATAAGACAAACACCTCATTTTCATTTCCAGCAAACGAGTGATGACTTAGATAAAAAAAAAAAACATTTTTTTCACAGTGTTCACAATATTCATATTATTACTTAAGCATAAGTATTTTTGATATATACGGAGAACTTAACACTGGGTGGACACAATGGTAAACCGTCGGTCGCTTCTACTGCTCCGTTCTTTACTAACAAAAAATATGATAAAAATGCTTTCACATTAATAACATAATAATTAACTCTTTACATGACGGCGAAAATGTAACAGAGTTTTTCAGGAAAATTAGGACAATGCAATCTGAATAAAATATGTACCGTAAAGACTTAAGAAAGTACAAGTGATATCTGGGGATGAAATGGCTCGCCAACACACAGTGGCAGGTGACCTGTGAAAGCAAGTCAACCTTGGCTGCTTGTTAGCTTTCCTGCGTACCTCTGTTAGCATCATCAACAACGCCACTGTTAGTTGACCTGCGCCCCCCCCATGCTGCCCTCACAGCCCATCATAGCACTGGCAGCATACATACATTTACATCGTTATTGCATTCGCTAGGGTGAAAATCACCCGACAGCCTTTGTCATGAGATCTCTTCATGCAAGGTATGTTATCAACGAGTCAGGATTGATTACGGCTTGCAAGTTTGCAAGATAACAACATGATAACAACATATAAAACCCTGAGAGGAACTGACAACGTGGACAGGGACAGAATGTTTCAGAGATGTGACACAGGAAAAAGTGGGTCAAAACTGTAAGTTGAAAACTCAGATAATATTTAGTTAAAAGTCTTTAAAAATATTTTAATGTTTCCTGCTCAATGTTATTTTCATGAGAATGTTATTGGTAAGCCATGTAGTATTTAGTCTCTCTGTTTTGACCTCTTTGTAGCAAAGAAGAGGAAGCTGGAGACTACGTAGCTCTCATGTTTGGGAGCAATGTATGGTGGGAATATCATGAGGAGAATGGTGAGTGTTGAGGTTTTATGGGGAATATTGAGATGGTTTGACCATTTAGAGAAGATGGTGTATAAATTTAGGGTGGAAGGAAGGAGTAGGTGTCGTCCAAGGAAAGGTTGGAGGGGCTTGAATGAGGTTTAGAGTGTTAGGTGCCTGAGCATCCAGCAGGGATGTGTGAGCATGTTAGTTTAAAAGTTGAGACAAATAGTTTTGGGGATTTAGTGGATTTGTTGTGCTGCTGAATTATGAGCAAAGACTTATTTATGAAAGGAGTCAAGGAAACAAGTCAGCTGGATTTTATTCCTGGAGGTGTGAACTACACTGTCTGCACTTCTGCAAATGCAGTTATTGTGAAATCTGTATACTACTGGAATGACAGCCGATTGGCTGATACGTCGACCAGTAATCACCTTACCGAGTCAGTGGGTAACGCTGGCCACCTCTGAAAGCCAACACAACAGAAGCAAAATCGAATAAGCCTATTACCAGATGCTATAAATATATTCTAATACCAGCCGGTTGCACTTTAGTTTATTCCCATAAAGTATTGTATTAAGGTAGGATAACTTAGTCTATACGGTGTTGCCCTGTTACTGCACTGGTCAGCACTTAGAATTTCCGGAAAACTTTTAGATTGTGATAAGTTTATATATATATATATATATATATATATATATATATATATATATATATATATATATATATATATATATATTATATATATATGCAAAACAGCCACTCTGAAAGAATAGAGAAATTCCAAGCGCTTTCGTGACTACTCACATTATCAAGGAACTATGAAAGTAAAGCATCCAAGGAAGCTATATAAGGGGTCCGGCCAGCACCTCACTATCAGATCCCACAACGGTTAAACACGTGACGCGCGCCGACCCAACTTGGATAGGTCCCTTGCACAACTCACCCCCAAGCTATTCTACCCAAGAAAATTTAAAAATTATTATTTGTCCAGTGTATTTGCGATAAAGTTTATTACGGTCAAACTGGTAAAAATCTCGAACTAAGATTAAAACAACATAAATATAGCATTAGAACTGGACAAGATTCCAATGCTCTATTTATTCATGTAAGAGATTTTAACCATCCAATTGATTTTCAAAAAGTTGAGAAAGTAGTATCAAGCAAGTCCATGGTCGACAGGAATATAATTGAATCTTGTTTCATAAAAAGCAGTTTTGACAATAATATGAATATTTCCTTTGGTTTATATAAATTAGATCCATTTATAATTAATAGAATTTG
Source organism: Cherax quadricarinatus (assembly GCF_038502225.1). Taxonomy (NCBI): domain Eukaryota; kingdom Metazoa; phylum Arthropoda; class Malacostraca; order Decapoda; family Parastacidae; genus Cherax; species Cherax quadricarinatus. The sequence goes on along the minus strand of NC_091333.1, from coordinate 13,096,159 downwards.
GGAAGAATTTAATAATACACTGGACAAATAATAATTTTTAAATTTTCTTGGGTAGAATAGCTTGGGGGTGAGTTGTGCAAGGGACCTATCCAAGTTGGGTCGCCGCGCGTCACGTGTTTAACCGTTGTGGGATCTGATAGTGAGGTGCTGGCCGGACCCCTTATATAGCTTCCTTGGATGCTTTACTTTCATAGTTCCTTGATAATGTGAGTAGTCACGAAAGCGCTTGGAATTTCTCTATTCTTTCAGAGTGGTTGTTTTGCATATTTTGAAATCACCTGTTTACTGTGATCTTATTGCATATATATATATATATATATATATATATATATATATATATATATATATATATATATATATATATATATATATATATATATATATATATATATATATATATATATATATATATATATATATATATATATATATATACACTTTATTTTCAGGGTTGAGGCTGGGACAACTTATATATATATATATATATATATATATATATATATATATATATATATATATATATATATACACTTTATTTTCAGGGTTGAGGCTGGGACAACTTTAAGCGCATTTCACACGTACACCAGTCCACCAATATGCAACCAAACCAACACCAAACTCAACTCTCCGAATACCAAATACGATTCCATTTTTTTTCAGTGGTTTTTAACAGTGAAGCATCAGGTGGGTAGATATACAACACTGAATACACAAAGATACAATACTACTGGACGTGACTGTATTTGGAATAAACTCGGTCACTAAAATTATTATAGCTTTCAATTCTTTTTCAGATAGCAATTGGAGATAATATAACATATTTTTTAAGAGTATAAAACGATTCCACTTTATAGATTTCAAGACGACACAGTGTATATAAGTACACACAATGCTTCACAGTATCCCACACAGTATCCCACACAGTATCCCACTCAGTATCCCACTCAGTATCTTAACAAATAAGACAGCATTATAGGGCATACTAACACTTAATTTAGCATATTACCCTCATTACACCACAATAAACTACAGCACATTGTAACTCATTCTACCGTGCCTCTCTCCCCACCATAATGCTGTTTTCCCCTCCTCCCCACCATAATGCTGTTTTCCCCTCCTCCCCACCATAATGCTGTTTTCCCCTCCTCCCCACCATAATGCTGTTTTCCCCTCCTCCCCACCATAATGCTGTTTTCCCCTCCTCCCCACCATAATGCTGTTTTCCCCTCCTCCCCACCATAATGCTGCTTTCCCCTCCTCCCCACCATAATGCTGCTTTCCCCTCCTCCCCACCATAATGCTGTTTTCCCCTCCTCCCCACCATAATGCTGTTTTTCCCTCCTCCCCACCATAATGCTGTTTTCCCCTCCTCCCCACCATAATGCTGTTTTCCCCTCCTCCCCACCATAATGCTGTTTTCCCCTCCTCCCCACCATAATGCTGCTTTCCCCCTCCTCCCCACCATAATGCTGTTTTCCCCTCCTCCCCACCATAATGCTGTTTTCCCCTTCTCCCCACCATAATGCTGGTTTTCCCTCGTCCCCACCATAATGCTGTTTTCCCCTCCTCCCCACCATAATGCTGTTTTCCCCTCCTCCCCACCATAATGCTGTTTTCCCCTCCTCCCCACCATAATGCTGTTTTCCCCTCCTCCCCACCATAATGCTGTTTTCCCCTCCTCCCCACCATAATGCTGTTTTCCCCTCCTCCCCACCACAATGCTGTTTTCCCCTCCTCCCCACCATAATGCTGTTTTCCCCTCCTCCCCACCATAATGCTGCTTTCCCCTCCTCCCCACCATAATGCTGTTTTCCCCCTCCTCCCCACCATAATGCTGTTTTCCCCTCCTCCCCACCATAATGCTGTTTTCCCCTCCTCCCCACCACAATGCTGTTTTCCCCTCCTCCCCACCATAATGCTGTTTTCCCCCTCCTCCCCCACCACAATGCTGTTTTCCCCTCCTCCCCACCAGAATGCTGTTTTCCCCTCCTCCCCACCATAATGCGGTTTTCCCCTCCTCCCCCACCACAATGCTGTTTTCCCCTCCTCCCCACCATAATGTTGTTTTCCCCCTCCTCCCCACCATAATGCTGTTTTCCCCTCCTCCCCACCATAATTCTGTTTTCCCCTCCTCCCCACCATAATGCTGTTTTCCCCCTTCTCCCCAACATAATGCTGTTTTCCCCTCCTCCCCACCATAATTCTGTTTTCCCCTCCTCCCCACCATAATGCTGTTTTCCCCTCCTCCCCACCATAATTCTGTATTCCCCTCCTCCCCACCATAATGCTGTTTTCCCCTTCTCCCCAACATAATGCTGTTTTCCCCTCCTCCCCACCATAATTCTGGTTTCCCCTCCTCCCCACCATAATGCTGTTTTTCCCTCCTCCCCACCCTAATGCTGCTTTCCCCTCCTCCCCACCATAATGCTGCGTTCCCCATCTCCCCACCATAATGCTGTTTTCCCCCTCCTCCCCACCATAATGCTGCTTTCCCCTCCTCCCCACCATAATGCTGTTTTCCCCTCCTCCCCACCATAATGCTGTTTTCCCCCTCCTCCCCACCATAATGCTGTTTTCCCCTCCTCCCCACCACAATGCTGTTTTCCCCTCCTCCCCACCATAATGCTGTTTTCCCCTCCTCCCCACCATAATGCTGTTTTCCCCTCCTCCCCACCATAATGCTGTTTTCCCCTCCTCCCCACCATAATGCTGTTTTCCCCTCCTCCCCACCATAATGCTGTTTTCCCCCTCCTCCCCACCACAATGCTGTTTTCCCCTCCTCCCCACCATAATGCTGTTTTCCCCTCCTCCCCACCACAATGCTGTTTTCCCCTCCTCCCCACCACAATGCTGTTTTCCCCTCCTCCCCACCATAATGCTGTTTTCCCCCTCCTCCCCACCACAATGCTGTTTTCCCCTCCTCCCCACCATAATGTTGTTTTCCCCTCCTCCCCACCATAATGCTGTTTTCCCCCTCCTCCCCACCATAATTCTGTTTTCCCCTCCTCCCCCACCATAATTCTGTTTTCCCCTCCTCCCCCACCATAATGCTGTTTTTCCCTCCTCCCCACCATAATGCTGCTTTCCCCTCCTCCCCACCATAATGCTGTTTTCCCCTCCCCACCATACTGCTGTTTTCTCCTCCCCACCATAATGCTGTTTACCCCTCCTCCCCACCATACTGCTGTTTTCCCCTCCCCACCATACTGCTGTTTTCCCCTCCCCACCATACTGTTGTTTTCCCCTCCTCCACACCATAATGCTGTTTACCCCTCCTCCCCACCATACTGCTGTTTTCCCCTCCCCACCATACTGCTGTTTTCCCCTCCCCGCTCTACTGCGGTTTTCCCCTCCTCCCCATCATAATGTTGTTTTCCCCTCCTCCCCACCATAATGACGGTGGAACTCCCCTAACCCCCACGTTATTCGGCTCCCTCTCCACCACCTACACCATATGGCTTCTTCATCAACTCTCAATCAACTGGCACAGAATAGATGGCAATAATGTTGAAATTACCTTTTACTAGATGAGGGCGGAGAGGCGGCCGAACACAATGATGTCGACCCAACTTTTGACGCTCACCAGAGATGGGATGGTTACACATCTGAGGACTGGAGATACGACACCAACGCATCTCTGGACTAGAGGTAGGATATCTACACATCTCTGGACCAAGGATATGCTATATATACATCTTTAGACAATGGATATATCTTCACATCTCTGGACCCAACAATTATTTTTTTAAATATAAAAAATATACGTTATATTTGTACTGCATCTTCCAGTGGTGTTACAGTGATGCTCGTCAGTGACTTTTTGTACACTCCTATTTCTTGGATCAAATATAATTACCTTCCATTCCTCTGACATTGTATGAATCTTGTGGCCTTAGTTTGGCTCAGAGAATTTATAACAATAATAATAATAATAATAATAATAATAATAATAATAATAATAATAATAATAATAATAATAATAATAATAATAATAATAATAATAATAATAATAATTAATAATAATAATAATAATAATAATAATAATAATAATAATAATTAATAATAATAATAATAATAATAATAATAATAATAATAATAATAATAATAATTAATAATAATAATAATAATAATAATAATAATAATAATAATAATAATAATAATAATTAATAATAATAATAATAATAATAATAATAATAATAATAATAATAATAATAATAATAATAATAATAATAATAATAATAAAGTATAATATTTGTAAAGCAGTCTTCTTGAGATGAGGATGGAGACATTTCTCTTTTAAAACTGTTGACTTTTTTTCTGGCTTTACATCTCTATTATCATTCACTTCCTCTCAATTCCTGTCTCCTTATCCTCTTCTCTTACTTCTCCCTTCATGTACTCCTCATCTCACTCCTCCCATCATGTACTCTTCACCTTACTCCTTCTTACTCCTCACTTCCCTTCCTCCCTCCATCCTTCTCACTACTCACCAATATCCTTCACTTCCTTCTAGTCATCTTTTCTATCTTCGACTCGTACACCTAGATACACCTCGATAGTTCTTAATCTAAATAACTGATAGTTGTCAGCAGATATCCTCGGACTTCAGAACTCCTCTATTATATGTCTTTAACATGTACTCCCATGTACCTCCCTCTTCCCTTTACACCCTGCCTTCCCCTCCCCTCTCCCGTCTTTTCCTGCTTCCCTCACTCCCTTCCTCCTACCTCCCTTCACCTTAGTGTCAGGAAACAGTATCATTATAGTCATGAAATGACAGCCGCTGACACTCATACACAACAGTTTATATATATATATATATATATATATATATATATATATATATATATATATATATATATATATATATATATATATATGCGTGTGTATGTGTGTGTGTGTGTACTCACCTATTTGTACTCACCTATTTGTGGTTGCAGGGGTAGAGTCATAGCTCCTGTCCCCGCCTCTTCACTGATTGCTACTAGGTCCTCTCTCTCCCTGCTCCATGAGCTTTATCATACCTCGCCTTAAAACTATGTATGGTTCCCGCCTCCACTACTTCACTTTCTAGGCTATTCCACGGCTTGACTACTCTATGACTGAAGAAATACTTCCTATCATCCCTTTGATTCATCTGAGTCTTCGACTTCCAATTGTGACCTCTTGTATCTGTGTCCCATCTCTGGAACATCCCGTCTTTGTCCACCTTGTCTATTCCGCGCAGTATTTTGTATGTCGTTATCATGTCTCCCCTGACCCTCCTGGCCTCCAGTGTCGTCAGGCCAATTTCCCTCAACCTTTCTTCGTAGGACAATCCCCGTAGCTCTGGCACTAGTCTTGTTGCAAACCTTTGCACTTTCTCTAATTTCTTGACGTGCTTGACTAGGTGTGGATTCCAAACTGGTGCTGCATACTCCAGTATGGGCCTGACGTAAATGGTATATAGAGTCTTGAACGACTCCTTACTGAGGTATCGGAACGCTATCCGTAGGTTTGCCAGGCGCCCGTATGCTGCAGCAGTTATCTGATTGATGTGCGCCTCAGGAGATATGCTCGGTGTTATACTCACCCCCAGATCTTTTTCCTTGAGTGAGGTTTGCAGACTTTGGCCATCTAAACTATATTGTGTCTGCGGTCTTCTTTGCCCTTCCCCAATCTTCATGACTTTGCATTTGGCGGGGTTAAACTCAAGGAGCCAGTTGCTGGACCAGGCTTGTAGCCTGTCCAGGTCTCTTTGTAGTCCTGCCTGATCCTCATCCGATTTGATTCTTCTCATTAACTTCACATCGTCCGGAAACAAGGACACTTCTGAGTCTATCCCTTCTGTGTGTGTGTGTGTGTGTGTGTGTGTGTGTGTGTGTGTGTGTGTGTGTGTGTGTGTGTGTGTGTGTGTGTGTGTGTGTGTGTGGGTAGTTTCAAATTTAGGTTGGGTAAGTACATGAGTGGGAAGGGTTGGATTTGAGTGAGACTTGCATATCAGAGCTTATTTCTTGGGTAGCATTGAAAATTTGGGTTGTTTTATTAGTGGGATGAATTGTAAAGGACCTGCCTAGTATGGGCCAACAGGCCTGCTGCAGTGTTCCTCCTTTCTTATGTTCTTATGTGTGTGTGTGTGGTGTCAGCTACACCACACTGCAATATATATATATATATATATATATATATATATATATATATATATATATATATATATATATATATATATATATATATATATATATATATATATATATATATATATATATATATATATATATATATATATATATATTCACTGCAGAGAATAAATACAAATTCTGAAGACGAGATCAGGAAACTTGAAGATAAAGGAAATTGTGTTGAAGAGTGGCAGATTCAGTTTAGTATCGACTAATATATAGTCTTATTTCTGGGAATTAAAATTGCCATAACATCTAAATTGATCTAACCTGAAAAGACAGTTATATTATTAATATTATTTTTATTCTTATTATTGTTGTTGTTATTTGTTATTATCTTTGTTGTTCTTGCTTAGGAACTGTCATACCATTAGTGGAGTCACATAACACTGAGAAAGGGAAGTTAATCAGGACTGACCCTAGGAAGGAGAGTGGTATCTCCATTTCCCTGAATCATGAGCCCATCACCAAGTCATTAGTAACTTGTTCAAGTCACAATTAAACAAGATATAAACAAATAACATACTGGTGATTTAAAGATATCAATGTGATTGGTTAGTTACAAACTGGTGATAATTCCATAGCCTCGAATTACCTGCCTATTAGCCCAACATTAATAACAAGGTAATTAAAGTTAAAGGCGTAATTTAATGCCATCTTTAGGGGGTTAATTTTATAAATTAACCAAAATTGCATCAGAATGGGATGTTTTTACTTACATGCATAATTTCTCGCTCAGATATTTTAAGTGAAAGAGAATGATAAAGAATACGACATTACTTATCAGAATTTTAGTAAGATCTGTGACAGAGTTCAGCACACGAGACTTACAAGGCTTGGTGGTACACCTCACATGTGCTCTTTCCTAAATAGGGAAGAGTCTGACTAGTAAGTAACACAGTTTCATAAAAGGGATGAGATCTGGATTCTGATCAGTCACAAGTGGTGTTCCACAAGGGTCAGGTCCAAATGACGTACTATCGAGAATAAGGAAAAAAAAAATGAGCGTTCCAGACCAAGTTTTTACTGGAACGTTTCACTCTGCATAGACCTTTACCCAGAGAAACACGTTGTTCCATTAAACACAAATTCTGGAACGTGTGTTTTTTCTTCACAGTCCCATTGTTGGAAATTTGTTAATCAACAGTAGAATGTCGTATTTGTATAGAGTTTTTATGTCAGTCTTGACAGGAATGTCAAAACTAATGTTGACATATAACTGAACACCGGAACAGCTCCGTCCTCAGCCACTACTGAAGCGTCCGGAAGTCAAGGGTACAGGAAACACTGCCGTAAGAAAAATAAACAGGGTCTTAAATATACTGAAAGTTGAGGCGCTGCATTACCTATAAACTCCGTAATACGTCTTCATACCGGCTGGTTTAAATATAATATACAGTTACGAGCTTGCGAGGGCTATTATATTGCGGCCTACTTTAAGTCTAGACTGCCATAAACTCTGCTGAAGATTGGTGGTTGTGGCAGCTGTGAAGAATGAGGCAGTGTGGGGTGTAAACGCCTCCACCAGTTTGTATACAAGTGCGGCGGGTTGTGAAAAGCCAGTGTTGTAAACTGTGGTATTTGTGCTGGGTTCCTGAGGCAGGAGCACCATCCCTCGTGTAGTCATCAACTGCTCGCGTAATCCCAACTTGTCCCGGGAATGAGATGGGTGTGGGAATCCGGGCGGATGCCTGGAGGGGGGGATTTCTGTCACTCTCCCCTTAGCCCGAGTAAACAAATAATGTAAAGCTCCATCTTTCATTTCCTGCCGTGGAAAATGTTTTGGGGCAACTAGCATCATATTCAAGTGAAACTTAGTGTTAAAGCTGTCGTTTGGTTACGCATTTTGAAAATTTAAGAGCGAGCCTGTGTGTCGACATTAATGGAGGAGTGTAGTAAGCCTGGGTGCGGCTTACGCCTGCGTAGTGATGACACTCCATGTCAACACTCACCACTTTGTGTGCCCCTCAGATGCTCACAGTTTCCGCTAGAATAAGCTTTAGCGGTGCCTCCACTCTCAAAATATAATTCTGCAGATCAAATATAAACAATAACCTGACCAGTGATGAAAACTTCCCACTGAAAAAAAGATGATTCAAGTCTTTGATAGATTGATTCTACATTCAGCAGGGATGTGTAACTGTGAGATGTGATAAATAAAACATTGACGACAAGTCAAAGAGGAGACTGTGAGGACCAGTCAGGAAGGCTGTGGGTTATATAAACACCAAAGGTGGGAGACTAATGCATGTGTGAGAAAGGTTCTCAAGCACGCAGCACCAGCGTAGAACCCCTGCCTAAGAAAATATAAAAAAAAAAACTCGATTAAGTAAAATAATTCGCCGGGAAGCTGGCATCTAAAGTGAAAGAATGAAAACTGTGAAAAAAAATACTGAAGGAAACTGATCTCACGTCTCTCAAAAAAGGTAAAAGCAAAAGGAAACATGATCAATACAGAAATAAAAATACTCGGCTTTGTAGACAAATTATACGAAGTAACAATGTTCAATACTCAAGTAACCAGGACTAGAAAACACAACTGCAAGCTGAAGATCCAAGTTGTCTACAGGGAAGTTACATGTACTAGGCTTATGAGGCTATCATACAACGAAGATAGTTTACTGTAAGTTGATAGGTAGGGCCAGGAGCCGACACTCAACTACCATAAACGTAATTAAGTGAGCGCCCGCAGACACACACACACACATAGGATGTTCCAGAGAGGGGACACAGAAACAAGGTGTCACATCATCGATACCATGCCTAACCCTTCTAAAGTAGGGTAGGTGCCTGAGCCCGAGCCTTTAGCTCATAAGACTGTCATTCCCATTTGCCCCCTTGGGGCGGGGATGGCAGACCAGAGAGGCCTAGCTTGTGGCTAGGCCTGGGGACAGTTGGTCCCGAAGATGAGGAGGTACTTGTGCCTCCTCCCATGGGAGACTTAGGTCTCAGACACTCCCTAAAGAGGGAGCCAAGGCCGGGCCACCACTTGGAAAAGGCCCGGGCCGGGAGAATACCGGCTAATATTTAATAATAATAATAATAAAGGTGTCACAACTGGAAGCTGAAGACTCAGATGAGTCAAAGGGATGTTAGGAAGTATTTCTTCAGCCATTGAGTAGTCCGGAAATGGAATAGTCTTGCAAGTGATGTAGTGGAGGCAGGAACCATACATAGCTTTAAGACTAGGTATGATAAAGCTCATGGAGCAGGGAGAGAGAGGACCTAGTAGCGATGAGTGAAGAGACGGGGCCAGGAGCTGAGTCTCGACCCCTGCAGCCACAATTAGGTGAGTATACACACACACACACACACACACAATCAGCAATCAGCGAAGAGGCGGGGCCAGGAGCTGTGACTCGACCCCTGCAACCACAAATAGGTGAGTACATTAATATGCAAAGTACCTAGAGATAATCCACAGATTCACAACATAACTTCGTGGAGTTGAGAAGGAACATAAAAGAACTGAATCTGACGACCGTAGAGAAAAAAAACTAGCGATATAATAAGAACTTATAAGATGTTCAAAGGTTTTAACAGATCAGATAGAAATATACTGTTTAAAAGACGAGGATTGAAAACAAGGGGAAACTCCTTGAAGTTTAAAATACATGTAAGTCACATGGAAGTTACGAAGTAAATTTTTTAGCTTTAGGTTTTCCAAGAGTGGAAAAATTTAGACGAGATGGTTAAAACAAATATCATATACAGCTTTAAGGATAGGTACGACATCGTAAGACTGGCAACTAGCGAGATCGGTCATGTGCAGTTAAGAGGCGAGGTTGGTAGCTTGCGCCTCGACCCCTCCACCCACATTTAGGTGAGAACACTGAACAAAAAACAGAAGACTGTGGTGAGGAGTGTCATGTATCTTCCGGAAAATAATAGCAAAAACAAAGAGGAAGGATGGGGCCACAAGGAACAAAAGTTGGCCCAAGATGTTACTGCTGGAGACGAGAGGGAGGGGTGTGTAGCAGGTGTAACAACATCACCAGTGTTGGAGGAGGGGAAGGGGAGAGGTAACTATACCACCAGTATCATGAGAGGGAGAAAGGGAGGGGGGTGTAATTATACAACTACCGGCATCACGAGAGGAAGGGGGGGGGGAGAAAGAGGGTGTAGCCACACAACCACAACAATGTTCACTGTTGTATTTGAAAGTCATAATACCCCGCCATTAAATCAACATCTTCCCAAGTGCAAGATCTATTATCTCATCAAATTTGTAACTCAGTAGGCTCAATGTGCGCACGCACACGAGGTGCGTATGCATAGCAGTGTCTGTGTGGGAAGGAATGTGCTTGTGTGGGATGAAATGTGTTTATATGGGTAGGAATGTATATGGATGGTGTTCCGGGGGGTCAACGTCCCCCGCAGCCCGGTCCTTGACCAGGCCTCCCGGTGGATCAGGGCCTGATCAACCAGGCTGTTACTGCTGGCTGCACGTAGTCCAACGTAGGAACCACAGCCCGGATGATCGTTTACTGATTTTAGGTATCTGTCCAGCTCTCTCTTGAAGATAGCCAGGGGTCTGTTGGTTATTCCCTTTATGTAGAATGGGAGGCTGTTAAACAATCTTGGTCCCCGGGCACTTATTGTGTTTTCTCTTAATGTACCCATGGTGCCCCTGCTTTCCACTGGGGGCATGTTGTATTGACTGCCCAGTCTTTGGCTTTCGTTGTAAGTGATTTCTATGTGTAGATTTGGGACCAATCCCTCTAGGATTTTCCAGGTATAGATTATGAAATATCTTTCTCGCCTCTGTTCCAGGGAGTACTGATGAAGCGACTTCAAATGTTCCCTGTAACTGAGGTGCGTGACTGAACTAATACGTGCAGTGAAAGTTCTCTGTACATTTTCTAGATATGCAGTTTCACATGCCTTAAATGGGGCAGTTAGTGTACAGCAGTATTCCACCCTAAAGAGATCAAGTGACTTAATAAGGATCATCACTGGTATCATATCCCTTGTTTTGAAAGTTCTCATTGTCCATCATATTATTTTCCTTGCAGATGCGACAATGACACTGCTGTGATTCTTGAAGGTGAGATCCTCTGACATTAACACAGGATCTCACTCATTTCTTTGTTATCGTCTGTGTAGGTCACATCTTCTTTAAGAAGGGCCCGATAATGGATATGGTTTTTGCCTTGTTTTTGGTATATGAAAAGAAGTAGTTTAGATTATTTTTAGCTCCTTTTGTCTCTCCTGCATCCTGTATGAATCATTTAACTTGCGTTCAGTATTTTCTACTTTCCTAATCAGTGCTTCCTACCGCATTTCAGAAAATCTAGCCCCCTTGAGAAGCTCAGTGATTCTTCGTCTTCGCCTGTAGAGGGAGCATCTCTCTCCTGGTTGTGAAGCATCGAGGGTTAATACTAATATTCGTCAAAGATTATAGGAACTATGATATTTTCCTCGCTCTCTAAACACAAACAATTTTAACAATGATACACATATCCCAACTCTACTCTTATAATCACTGATGCTAACCAGATATCTAAGGTTATTTGTTGAGTAATTAATCCTCGGCTGAAAAGATTTGTTTATTGTTTTCGCGTCAGAGTGCCTAAGCTCATCGTTTATGGAAGTGACAGATGTTAGACCAGGAAGTGGTTCATCGTAGCCAGGCATGTTGAGCGCCCTCGTCCTCTGATCCATGAAACAAGTGATGGATTGGGGACACCATGAATATTGCTAGAGTTAATTTACATTCATTACCTTCTTGGGTTATTCATATAAGCCTGTGTAGAGGCCTCGGGTAAGCTGCTGTCCTCCACTACCTCTGTGGCCGATTAACACTCTGAGGGAGGCCTAATATCGTTAGTTACTTGCAGAAATGGTCCACCTATGACTCATAAGAAAAGGTCCCACATCAACCTCCAAGATCATCCCACAATATATCGAACACTTCCAGGTATCTCACAAAAGGATAGTTCCCCCTCTCTTCACTCAAAGAGGTGTTTTATGTTCATTCAAAGATGCGCTGTGTTTTCTCACAGAGATGTGTTACGTTGTTTCCTGAGATATGCTGTTATCTTCTGACCACACTGTGATGTACACTATCCACCCACACACTGCCCACACCCCTACTGTTCCTCCTATCATGTCCTGTGTAACCCCACGCCCACCCTCCTGTCTCACAGCCTCTCACAGCAACTGGGTTCCCTAAACTTACCGCCAATGACCCTTCTCCCCATTTCCCCTCCGATATTCTTTCCATTCTTCCCTTTTTCTTTGAGTCTTCTTCCTCCACTCCCTTTCTTAATGAAAACACAACAATGCATCAAATTATGTATATTGATTTCTCCTACCCAACTGCCTTCTTCAGTTCTCCTCATACCCCCTATCTTCCCCTCACCTCTCCCTTTCAACCCTCACCTCTTTCCCTCCTACCTGTGTTTCTCCACATCACCTCTTTCCTTCCTGCCTGTGTTTCTCCACCTCACCTCTTTTTCTCCTACCTGTGTTTCTCCACCTCACCTCTTTCCCTCCTACCTGTGTTTCTCCACATCACCTCTTTCCTTCCTACCTGTGTTTCTCCACCTCACCTCTCCTTTTATCTGCTCGACCTCTCTCTTCCCTTTCATCTTTCTTTATATTCCCTTTCATCTCTCCTCCTCCCTCTCCTTATCTCTGTCCTCTTCCCCCCTCACCTCTCCTCTTCCTCTCACCTCTCTTCCTCGGTGTCGAGGACTGCAGCTCACACACAGGGCTCTAAACTTGCAAATCCGAATTCAATCCAATCTAAGAGAAGCGGCAGTTGTGCTCCGGTCAGCGGTGGTACAGCTCTGGTGCGTTGCTACAGATGCTGCTGATGCTGCAGATGCTGGTGGTGCTGTCTGGTAGGTGTGATGGTGGTTGTGGTGATGATGGTATCTGGTGGATATGATGGTGGTGGTTCTAGTGATGGTGGTGGTTCTAGTGATGGTGGTGGTTCTAGTGATGGTGGTGGTTCTAGTGATGGTGGTAGCTCTAGTGATGGTGGTGGTTCTAGTGATGGTGGTGCTTCTAGTGATGGTGGTGGTTCTAGTGATGGTGTCTGGTGGATGTGATGGTGTTCGATGGTGGTGGTGGATGTGATGGTGTTCGATGGTGGTGGTGGATGTGATGGTGGTGGATGTGAAGGTGGTGGTTCTAGTGGTGATGGTGGTGGTGTCTGGTGGTGGTAGCAACAGTAATGGTGGCGGTGCTGTTGCTGGGGAAGGATCCAAAGTCCTCAGTTTCTCTTTTTATTTATCACACAGTTTTTCTTCTCAACTCTCCCTCTCTCCCTCCTCCAACTCCTCTTCCTCTTCTTCCTTTTCTCTTGCCTCCTCCTGTGTCTTCTCGCATCTCTCCTCTTCCTAATATTTCTCCTTCAATCTCACGCCTGTTTACCTTATATTAGTAAGAGTAGGTACAGTAAGAGTGGGTACAGTAAGAGTGGGTACAGTAAGAGTGGGTACAGTAAGAGTGGGTACAGTAAGAGTGGGTACAGTAAAAGTGGGTACAGTAAGAGTGGGTACAGTAAAAGTGGGTACAGTAAGAGTGGGTACAGTAAGAGTGGGTACAGTAAAAGTGGGTACAGTAAGAGTGGGTACAGTAAGAGTGGGTACAGTAAAAGTGGGTACAGTAAAAGTGGGTACAGTAAAAGTGGGTACAGTAAAAGTGGGTACAGTAAGAGTGGGTACAGTAAAAGTGGGTACAGTAAAAGTGGGTACAGTAAGAGTGGGTACAGTAAAAGTGGGTACAGTAAGAGTGGGTACAGTAAGAGCGGGTACAGTAACAGTGGGTGCAGTAACAGTGGGTACAGTAAGAGTGGGTACAGTAAAAGTGGGTACAGTAAGAGTGGGTACAGTAACAGCACTTACAGTAAGAGTGGGTACATTAAGAGTGGGTACAGTAAGAGTGGATACAGTAAGAGTGGGTACAGTAAGAGTGGGTACAGTAAGAGTGGGTACAGTAAGAGTGGGTACAGTAAGAGTGGGTACAGTAAGAGTGGGTACAGTAAGAGTGGGTACAGTAAGAGTGGGTACAGTAAGAGTGGGTACAGTAAGAGTGGGTACAGTAACAGAGGGTACAGTAACAGCAGGTACAGTAACAGTGGGTACAGTAAGAGAAGGTAAAGTAAGAGTGGGTACAGTAAGAGTGGGTACAGTAAGAGTGGGTACAATAAGAGTGGGTACAGTAAGAGTGGGTACAGTAACAGCAGGAACAGTAACAGTGGGTACAGTAAGAGTGGGTACAGTAAGAGTGGGTACAGTAAGACTGGGTACAGTAACAGTGGGTACAGTAAGAATGGGTACAGTAACAGCGGGTACAGTAACAGAGGGCACAGAAACAGTGGGTTCAGTAAGAGCGGGTACAGTAACAGTGGGTACAGTAACAGTGGTACAGTAAAAGAGGGTACAGTAACAGCGGGTACAGAAACAGCGGGTACAGTAACAGTGGGTACAGTAAAAGAGGGTACAGTAACAGCGGGTACAGTAACAGCTGGTTCAGTAACAGCGGGTACAGTAACAGTTGGTACAGTAACAGCGGGTACAGTAACAGCGGGTACAGTAACAGTGGGTACAGTAACAGCGGGTACAGTAACAGCGGGTACAGTAACAGCGGGTAACGTAACAGTGGGTACAGTAAGAGCGGGTACAGTAAGAGCGGGTACAGTAAGAGCGGGTACAGTAAGAGCGGGTACAGTAAGAGCGGGTACAGTAAGAGCGGGTACAGTATGAGCGGGTACAGTAACAGTGGGTACAGTAACAGTGGGAACAGTAACAGTGGGTACAGTAACAGCGAGTACAGTAACAGCGGGTACAGTAACAGTGGGTACAGTAACAGTGGGTACAGTAACAGTGGGTACAGTAACAGTGGGTACAGTAACAGTGGGTAACAGCTGGTACAGTAACAGTGGGTGCAGTAACAGCGGGAACAGTAACGGTGGGTACAGTAACAGTGGGTACAGTAACAGTGGGCACAGTAACAGAGGGTACAGTAATAGTGGGTACATTAAAAGCGGGTACAGTAACAGTGGGTACAGTAACAGCGGGTACAGTAACAGCGGGTACAGTAACAGTGGGTACAGTAACAATGGTACAGTAAAAGAGGGTACAGTAACAGTGGGTACAGTAACAGTGGGTACAGTAACAGCGGGCACAGTAACAGTGGGTACAGTAACAGCGGGTACAGTAACACCGGGTACAGTAAGAGCTGGCACAGTAAGAACGGCTACAGTAAGAGCGGGTACAGTAAGAGCGGGTACAGTAACAGCGGGTACAGTAACAGTGGGTACAGTAACAGTGGGTACAGTAACAGCGGGTACAGTAACAGCGGGTACAGTACAGCGGGTACAGCAACAGCGGGTACAGTAATAGCGGGTACAGTAACAGCGGGTACAGTAACAGCGGGTACAGTAACAGCGGGCACAGAAACAGCGGGAACAGTAACAGCGGGTACAGTAACAGCGGGTACGGTAACAGTGGGTACAGTAACAGCGGGTACAGTAACAGTGGGTACAGTAACAGCGGGTACAGTAACAAAGGGTACAGTAACAGCGGGTACAGTAACAGCGGGTACAGTAACAGCGGGTACAGTAACAGCGGGTACAGTAACAGCGGGTACAGTAACAGCGGGTACAGTAACAGCGGGTACAGTAACAGCGGGTACAGCAACAGCTGGTACAGTAACAGCGGGTACAGTAACAGTGGGTACAGTAACAGCGGGTACAGTAACAGCGGGTACAGTAACAGCTGGTACAGTAACAGCGGGTACAGTAACAGCGGGTACAGTAACAGCGGGTACAGTAACAGCGGGTACAGTAACAGCGGGTACAGTAACAGCGGGTACAGTAACAGCGGGTACAGCAACAGCTGGTACAGTAACAGCTGGTACAGTAACAGCGGGTACAGTAACAGCGGGTACAGTAACAGCGGGAACAGTAACAGCGGGTACAGTAACAGCTGGTACAGTAACAGCGGGTACAGTAACAGCGGGTACAGTAACAGCGGGTACAGTAACAGCGGGCACAGTAACAGGGGGTACAGTAACAGCGGGTACAGTAACAGCGGGTACAGTAACAGCGGGTACAGTAACAGCAGGTACAGTAACAGCGGGTACAGTAACAGCGGGTACAGTAATAGCGGGTACAGTAACAGCGGGTACAGTAACAGCGGGTACAGTAACAGCGGGTACAGTAACAGCTGTTACAGCAACAGCTGGTACAGTAACAGCGGGTACAGTAACAGTGGGTACAGTAACAGTGGGCACAGTAACAGCGGGTACAGTAACAGCGGGTACAGTAACAGCGGGTACAGTAACAGTGGGTACAGTAACAGTGGGTACAGTAACAGCGGGTACAGTAACAGCGGGTACAGTAACAGCGGGTACAGTAACAGCGGGTACAGTAACAGTGGGTACAGTAACAGTGGTACAGTAAAAGAGGGTACAGTAACAGCGGGTACAGTAACAGTGGGTACAGTAACAGTGGGTACAGTAACAGTGGTACAGTAAAAGAGGATACAGTAACAGCGGGTACAGTAACAGCGGGTACAGTAACAGCGCGTACAGTAACAGCGGGTACAGTAACAGCGGGTACAGTAACAGTGGGTACAGTAACAGTGGGTACAGTAACAGCGGGTACAGTAACAGCGGGTACAGTAACAGCGGGTACAGTAACATCGGGTACAGTAACAGCGGGTACAGTAACAGCGGGTACAGTAACAGTGGGTAGAGTAACAGTGGGTACAGTAACAGCGGGTACAGTAACAGCGGGTACAGTAACAGTGGGTACAGTAACAGTGGGTACAGTAACAGCGGGTAGAGTAACAGCGGGTACAGTAACAGCGGGTACAGTAACAGCGGGTACAGTAACAGTGGGTACAGTAACAGCGGGTACAGTAACAGCGGGTACAGTAACAGCGGGCACAGTAACAGTGGGTACAGTAACAGTGGGTACAGTAACAGTGGGTACAGTAACAGCGGGTACAGTAACAGCGGGTACAGTAACAGTGGGTACAGTAACAGTGGGCACAGTAACAGCGGGTACAGTAACAACGGGTACAGTAACAGTGGGTACAGTAACAGTGGGCACAGTAACAGTGGGTACAGTAACAACGGGTACAGTAACAGTGGGTACAGTAACAGTGGGTACAGTAACAGCGGGTACAGTAACAGCGGGTACAGTAACAGTGGGTACAGTAACAGTGGGC
Source organism: Cherax quadricarinatus (assembly GCF_038502225.1). Taxonomy (NCBI): domain Eukaryota; kingdom Metazoa; phylum Arthropoda; class Malacostraca; order Decapoda; family Parastacidae; genus Cherax; species Cherax quadricarinatus. The sequence goes on along the minus strand of NC_091333.1, from coordinate 13,078,809 downwards.
ACAGTAACAGCGGGTACAGTAACAGCGGGTACAGTAACATCGGGTACAGTAACAGCGGGTACAGTAACAGCGGGTACAGTAACAGTGGGTAGAGTAACAGTGGGTACAGTAACAGCGGGTACAGTAACAGCGGGTACAGTAACAGTGGGTACAGTAACAGTGGGTACAGTAACAGCGGGTAGAGTAACAGCGGGTACAGTAACAGCGGGTACAGTAACAGCGGGTACAGTAACAGTGGGTACAGTAACAGCGGGTACAGTAACAGCGGGTACAGTAACAGCGGGCACAGTAACAGTGGGTACAGTAACAGTGGGTACAGTAACAGTGGGTACAGTAACAGCGGGTACAGTAACAGCGGGTACAGTAACAGAGGGTACAGTAACAGTGGGCACAGTAACAGAGGGTACAGTAACAACGGGTACAGTAACAGTGGGTACAGTAACAGTGGGCACAGTAACAGTGGGTACAGTAACAGGGTACAGGGGGTACAGTAACAGTGGGTACAGTAACAGCGGGTACAGTAACAGCGGGTACAGTAACAGTGGGTACAGTAACAGTGGGCACAGTAACAGCGGGTACAGTAACAGCGGGTACAGTAACAGTGGGTACAGTAACAATGGGTACAGTAACAGCGGGTACAGTAACAGCGGGTACAGTAACAGCGGGTACAGTAACAGCGGGTACAGTAACAGCGGGAACAGCAACAGCGGGTACAGCAACAGCGGGTACAGTAACAGCGGGTACAGTAACAGTCGGTACAGTAACAGCGGGTACAGTCACAGCGGGTACAGGGTACAGTAACAGTGGGTACAGGGTACAGTAACAGCGGGTACAGTAACAGTGGGTACAGTAACAGCAGGTACAGTAACAGCGGGTACAGTAACAGTGGGTACAGTAACAGCGGGTACAGTAACAGCGGGTACAGTAACAGTGGGTACAGTAACAGCGGGTACAGTAACAGCGGGTACAGTAACATTGGGTACAGTAACAGCGGGTACAGTAACAGCGGGTACAGTAACAGCGGGTACAGTAACAGCGGGTACAGTAACAGCGGGTACAGTAACAGCGGGTACAGTAACAGCGGGTACAGTAACAGCGGGTACAGTAACAGCGGGTACAGTAACAGCGGGTACAGTAACAGCGGGTACAGTAACAGCGGGTACAGTAACAGCGGGTACAGTAACAGCGGGTACAGTAACAGTGGGTACAGTAACAGTGGGTACAGTAACAGCGGGTACAGTAACAGAGGGTACAGTAACACAGTAACAGCGGGTACAGTAACAGCGGGTACAGTAACAGCGGGTACAGTAACAGTGGGTACAGTAACAGCGGGTACAGTAAGCGGGTACAGTAACAGCGGGTACAGTAACAGTGGGTACAGTAACAGTGGGTACAGTAACAGTGGGTACAGTAACAGCGGGTACAGTAACAGCGGGTACAGTAACAGCGGGTACAGTAACAGCGGGTACAGTAACAGCGGGTACAGTAACAGTGGGTACAGTAACAGTGGGTACAGTATCAGCGGGTACAGTAACAGGGTACAGTAACAGCGGTGGGTACAGTAACAGTGGGTACAGTAACAGTGGGTACAGCAACAGCGGGTACAGTAAGAGCGGGTACAGTAAGAGCGGGTACAGTAACACAGTAAAAGAGGGTACAGTAACAGCGGGTACAGTAACAGCGGGTACAGTAACAGTGGGTACAGCAACAGCGGGTACAGTAACAGCAGGTACAGTAAGAGCGGGTACAGTAAGAGCGGGTACAGTAAGAGCGGGTACAGTAAGAGCGGGTACAGTAACAGCGGGTACAGTAACAGTGGGTACAGTAACAGCGGGTACAGTAACAGCGGGTACAGTAACAGTGGGTACAGTAACAGTGGGTGCAGTAACAGCGGGTACAGTAACAGCGGGTACAGTAACAGCGGGTACAGTAACAGCGGGTACAGTAACAGCGGGTACAGTAACAGCGGGTACAGTAACAGCGGGTACAGTAACAGCGGGTACAGTAACAGCGGGTACAGTAACAGCGGGTACAGTAACAGCGGGTACAGTAACAGCGGGTACAGTAGCAGCGGGTGCAGTAACAGCGGGTACAGTAACAGCGGGTACAGTAACAGCGGGTACAGTAACAGCGGGTACAGTAACAGCGGGTACAGTAACAGCGGGTACAGTAACAGTGGGTACAGTAACAGTGGGTACAGTATCAGCGGGTACAGTAACAGCGGGTACATTAACAGTGGGTACAGTAACAGTGGGTACAGTAACAGTGGGTACAGTAACAGTGGGTACAGCAACAGCGGGTACAGTAACAGCGGGTACAGTAAGAGCGGGTACAGTAAGAGCGGGTACAGTAAGAGCGGGTACAGTAACAGCGGGTACAGTAACAGCGGGTACAGTAACAGTGGGTACAGCAACAGCGGGTACAGTAACAGCGGGTACAGTAAGAGCGGGTACAGTAACAGCGGGTACAGTAAGAGCGGCTACAGTAAGAGCGGGTACAGTAAGAGCGGGTACAGTAACAGTGGGTACAGTAACAGCGGGTACAGTAACAGCGGGTACAGTAACAGTGGGTACAGTAACAGTGGGTGCAGTAACAGCGGGTACAGTAACAGCGGGTACAGTAACAGCGGGTACAGTAACAGCGGGTACAGTAACAGCGGGTACAGTAACAGCGGGTACAGTAACAGCGGGTACAGTAGGAGCGGGTACAGTAACAGCGGGTACAGTAACAGCGGGTACAGTAACAGCGGGTACAGTAACAGCGGGTACAGTAACAGCGGGTACAGTAACAGCGGGTACAGTAACAGCGGGTACAGTAACAGCGGGTACAGTAGCAGCGGGTGCAGTAACAGCGGGTACAGTAACAGCGGGTACAGTAACAGAGGGTACAGTAACAGCGGGTACAGTAACAGCGGGTACAGTAACAGCGGGTACAGTAACAGCGGGTACAGTAAAAAAGGGTACAGTAACAGCGGGTACAGTAACAGCGGGTACAGTAAAAGCGGGTACAGTAACAGTGGGTACAGTAACAGCGGGTACAGTAACAGCAAGTACAGTAACAGCGGGTACAGTAACAGCGGGTACAGTAACAGTGGGAACAGTAACAGTGGGTGCAGTAACAGCGGGTACAGTAACAGCGGGTACAGTAACAGCGGGTACAGTAACAGTGGGTACAGTAACAGTGGGTGCAGTAACAGCGGGTACAGTAACAGCGGGTACAGTAGCAGCGGGTACAGTAACAGCGGGTACAGTAACAGTGGGTACAGTAACAGTGGGTACAGTAACAGCGGGTACAGTAACAGCGGGTACAGTAACAGCGGGTACAGTAACAGCGGGTACAGTAACAGCGGGTACAGTAACAGCGGGTACAGTAACAGCGGGTACAGTAACAGCGGGTACAGTAACAGCGGGTACAGTAACAGTGGGTACAGTAACAGTGGGTACAGTAACAGCGGGTACAGTAACAGCGGGTACAGTAACAGCGGGTACAGTAACAGTGGGTACAGTAACAGTGGGTACAGTAACAGCGGGTACAGTAACAGCGGGTACAGTAACAGCGGGTACAGTAACAGTGGGTACAGTAACAGCGGGTACAGTAACAGCGGGTACAGTATCAGCGGGTACAGTAACAGTGGGTACAGTAACAGCGGGTACAGTAACAGTGGGTACAGTAACAGCGGGTACAGTAACAGCGGGTGCAGTAACAGTGGGTACAGTAACAGTGGGTACAGTAACAGCGGGTACAGTAACAGCGGGTACAGTAACAGTGGGTACAGTAACAGCGGGTACAGTAACAGCGGGTACAGTAACAGCGGGTACAGTAACAGCGGGTACAGTAACAGCGGGTACAGTAACAGCGGGTACAGTAACAGCGGGTACAGTAACAGTGGGTACAGTAACAGCGGGTACAGTAACATTGGGTACAGTAACAGCAGGTACAGTAACAGCGGGTACAGTAACAGCGGGTACAGTAACAGCGGGTACAGTAACAGCGGGTACAGTAACAGCGGGTACAGTAACAGCGGGTACAGTAACAACGGGTACAGTAACAGCGGGTACAGTAACAGCGGGTACAGTAACAGCGGGTACAGTAACAGTGGGTACAGTAACAGCGGGTACAGTAACAGTGGGTACAGTAACAGCGGGTACAGTAACAGCGGGTACAGTAACAGCGGGTACAGTAACAGTGGGTACAGTAACAGCGGGTACAGTAACAGCGGGTACAGTAACAGCGGGTACAGTAACAGCGGGTACAGTAACAGTGGGTACAGTAACAGTGGGTACAGTAACAGCGGGTACAGTAACAGCGGGTACAGTAACTGCGGGTACAGTAACAGCGGGTACAGTAACAGCGGGTACAGTAACAGCGGGTACAGTAACAGTGGGTACAGTAACAGCGGGTACAGTCACAGCGGGTACAGTAACAGCGGGTACAGTAACAGTGGGTACAGTAACAGTTGGTACAGTAACAGCGGGTACAGTAACAGCGGGTACAGTAACAGCGGGTACAGTAACAGCGGGTACAGTAACAGCGGGTACAGTAACAGTGGGTACAGCAACAGCGGGTACAGTAACAGCGGGTACAGTAACAGTGGGTACAGTAACAGTGGGTACAGCAACGGCGGGTACAGTAACAGCGGGTACAGTAACAGTGGGTACAGTAACAGTGGGTACAGTAACAGCGGGTACAGTAACAGCGGGTACAGTAACAGTGGGTACAGTAACAGCGGGTACAGTCACAGCGGGTACAGTAACAGCGGGTACAGTAACAGCGGGTACAGTAACAGCGGGTACAGTAACAGTGGGTACAGTAACAGTGGGTACAGCAACAGCTGGTACAGTAACAGCGGGTACAGTAACAGCGGGTACAGTAACAGCGGGTACAGTAACAGCGGGAACAGTAACAGCGGGTACAGTAACAGCTGGTACAGTAACAGCGGGTACAGTAACAGCGGGTACAGTAACAGCGGGTACAGTAACAGCGGGCACAGTAACAGGGGGTACAGTAACAGAGGGTACAGTAACAGCGGGTACAGTAACAGCGGGTACAGTAACAGCAGGTACAGTAACAGCGGGTACAGTAACAGCGGGTACAGTAATAGCGGGTACAGTAACAGCGGGTACAGTAACAGCGGGTACAGTAACAGCGGGTACAGTAACAGCGGTTACAGCAACAGCTGGTACAGTAACAGCGGGTACAGTAACAGTGGGTACAGTAACAGTGGGAACAGTAACAGCGGGTACAGTAACAGCGGATACAGTAACAGCGGGTACAGTAACAGTGGGTACAGTACCAGCGGGTACAGTAACAGCGGGTACAGTAACAGCGGGTACAGTAACAGCGGGTACAGTAACAGCGGGTACAGTAACAGCGGGTACAGTAACAGTGGGTACAGTAACAGTGGGTACAGTAACAGCGGGTACAGTAACAGCGGGTACAGTAACAGCGGGTACAGTAACAGTGGGTACAGTAACAGTGGGTACAGTAACAGCGGGTACAGTAACAGCGGGTACAGTAAAATAGGGTACAGTAACAGCGGGTACAGTAACAGTGGGTACAGTAACAGTGGGTACAGTAACAGTGGTACAGTAAAAGAGGGTACAGTAACAGCGGGAACAGTAACAGCGGGTACAGTAACAGTGGGTACAGTAACAGTGGGTACAGTAACAGCGGGTACAGTAACAGCGGGTACAGTAACAGCGGGTACAGTAACAGTGGGTACAGTAACAGTGGGTACAGTAACAGCGGGTACAGTAACAGCGGGTACAGTAACAGCGGGTACAGTAACAGCGGGTACAGTAACAGTGGGTACAGTAACAGCGGGTACAGTAACAGCGGGTACAGTAACAGCGGGCACAGTAACAGTGGGTACAGTAACAGTGGGTACAGTAACAGCGGGTACAGTAACAGCGGGTACAGTAACAGTGGGTACAGTAACAGTGGGTACAGTAACAGCGGGTACAGTAACAGCGGGTACAGTAACAGCGGGTACAGTAACAGTGGGTACAGTAACAGCGGGTACAGTAACAGCGGGTACAGTAACAGCGGGTACAGTAACAGCGGGTACAGTAACAGCGGGTACAGTAACAGCGGGTACAGTAACAGCGGGTACAGTAACAGCGGGTACAGTAACAGCGGGTACAGTAACAGCGGGTACAGTAACAGTAACAGCGGGTACAGTAACAGCGGGTACAGTAACAGCGGGTACAGTAACAGTGGGTACAGTAACAGCGGGTACAGTAACAGCGGGTACAGTAACAGCGGGGTACAGTAACAGCGGGTACAGTAACAGTGGGTACAGTAACAGCGGGTACAGTAACAGTGGGTACAGGCGGGTACAGTAACGGGTACAGTAACAGCGGGTACAGTAACAGCGGGTACAGTAACAGTGGGTACAGTAACAGCGGGTACAGTAACAGCGGGTACAGTAACAGCGGGTACAGTAACAGCGGGTACAGTAACAGCGGGTACAGTAACAGTGGGTACAGTAACAGCGGGTACAGTAACAGCGGGTACAGTAACAGCGGGTACAGTAACAGCGGGTACAGTAACAGCGGGTACAGTAACAGCGGGTACAGTAACAGCGGGTACAGTAACAGCGGGTACAGTAACAGCGGGTACAGTAACAGTGGGTACAGTAACAGCGGGTACAGTAACAGCGGGTACAGTAACAGCGGGTACAGTAACAGTGGGTACAGTAACAGCGGGTACAGTAACAGTGGGTACAGTAACAGTGGGTACATTAACAGCGGGTACAGTAACAGCGGGTACAGTAACTGCGGGTACAGTAACAGCGGGTACAGTAACAGCGGGTACAGTAACAGCGGGTACAGTAACAGTGGGTACAGTAACAGCGGGTACAGTCACAGCGGGTACAGTGACAACGGGTACAGTAACAGTGGGTACAGTAACAGTGGGTACAGTAACAGTGGGTACAGTAACAGCGGGTACAGTAACAGCGGGTACAGTAACAGCGGGTACAGTAACAGCGGGTACAGTAACAGCGGGTACAGTAACAGCGGGTACAGTAACAGTGGGTACAGTAACAGTGGGTACAGTATCAGCGGGTACAGTAACAGCGGGTACAGTAACAGTGGGTACAGTAACAGTGGGTACAGTAACAGTGGGTACAGTAACAGTGGGTACAGCAACAGCGGGTACAGTAACAGCGGGTACAGTAAGAGCGGGTACAGTAAGAGCGGGTACAGTAAGAGCGGGTACAGTAACAGCGGGTACAGTAACAGCGGGTACAGTAACAGTGGGTACAGCAACAGCGGGTACAGTAACAGCGGGTACAGTAAGAGCGGGTACAGTAAGAGCGGGTACAGTAAGAGCGGGTACAGTAAGAGCGGGTACAGTAACAGCGGGTACAGTAACAGTGGGTACAGTAACAGCGGGTACAGTAACAGCGGGTACAGTAACAGTGGGTACAGTAACAGTGGGTACAGTAACAGCGGGTACAGTAACAGCGGGTACAGTAACAGCGGGTACAGTAACAGCGGGTACAGTAACAGCGGGTACAGTAACAGCGGGTACAGTAACAGCGGGTACAGTAACAGCGGGTACAGTAACAGCGGGTACAGTAACAGCGGGTACAGTAACAGCGGGTACAGTAACAGCGGGTACAGTAACAGCGGGTACAGTAACAGCGGGTACAGTAACAGCGGGTACAGTAACAGCGGGTACAGTAACAGCGGGTACAGTAACAGCGGGTACAGTAACAGCGGGTACAGTAACAGCGGGTACAGTAACAGCGGGTACAGTAACAGCGGGTACAGTAAAAAAGGGTACAGTAACAGCGGGTACAGTAACAGCGGGTACAGTAAAAGCGGGTACAGTAACAGTGGGTACAGTAACAGCGGGTACAGTAACAGCGGGTACAGTAACAGCGGGTACAGTAACAGTGGGAACAGTAACAGTGGGTGCAGTAACAGCGGGTACAGTAACAGCGGGTACAGTAACAGCGGGTACAGTAACAGTGGGTACAGTAACAGTGGGTGCAGTAACAGCGGGTACAGTAACAGCGGGTACAGTAACAGCGGGTACAGTAACAGCGGGTACAGTAACAGTGGGTACAGTAACAGCGGGTACAGTAACAGCGGGTACAGTAACAGCGGGTACAGTAACAGCGGGTACAGTAACAGCGGGTACAGTAACAGCGGGTACAGTAACAGCGGGTGCAGTAACAGGGTACGTAACAGGGGTACAGTAACAGCGGGTACAGTAACAGTGGGTACAGTAACAGTGGGTACAGTAACAGCGGGTACAGTAACAGCGGGTACAGTAACAGCGGGGTACAGTAACAGCGGGTACAGTAACAGCGGGTACAGTAACAGTGGGTACAGTAACAGTGGGTACAGTAACAGCGGGTACAGTAACAGCGGGTACAGTAACAGCGGGTACAGTAACAGTGGGTACAGTAACAGGCATCAGGTAGGGTAGGCTCCAAAACCTGGTGGTCCCTGGTCAAGGACAGACAAGGTTATCTGCCTAATGATCTCATTCCACCTCTTAATCGACAGGATGACCCCACCTCTACTAGAACTGTGTCAAAACTGTCAGTGGTGACAATAAGGCAGGAGGAGGTGCATTTCCTCCTTAAATCGCTTGACCAAGAAAAGGCTGTGGGCCCAGACAAGTTGAGCCCAAGATTGTTGAGAAGATGGGCAGACCAGCTAGCAGCACCTCTAACTCGCATCTTTCAGCACTGCCTAGTACAGTGTAAATGGCCCTCTCTATGGAAAGAGGCAAATGTAGTCCCTGTTCACAAAAAGAAGAGCAGAGCAGAAATCAGCAACTACAGACCAGTGTCACTCCTGTCAATCACTGGTAAGATCCTTGAGACAATAATCTCAAGACAAATGACAGAGTTTTTTGACTACCACTCACTACTTTGTGATCGTCAATATGGCTTCAGGAAGGGTTACTCTGCTGCTGATCTGTTGTTAAACCTCTCCACTAAGTGGCACCAGTCACTGGATGAATCCAAAGTCAGCTGTGTGGTAGCACTGGACATTGCTGGCGCTTTCGACCAGGTGTGGCACCAGGGCCTCTTAGCAAAACTTCAAGCACTGGGAATTGCAGGCTCTACGCTATGTCTCCTCAGTGATTACCTTCATGGTAGATCTCTAAGTGTAGTTCTCAATGGAACGGAATCAGCAAGACATCCTATTGGGGCAAGTGTTCCACAAGGAAGCGTGCTGGGTCCATTGTTATGGAATGTCTACTTCAACGACCTTCTTCATCTCATCCCAGAATCACATGCATATGCAGACGACTGTACACTGACATTCACTTCTCCAAGAGAAGAAATGCCAGCTGCTCTAAGCTACATCAATTACCAGCTGAGAGCTATATCAGCTTGGGGAAATAGATGGCAAGTAACATTTGCACCTGAGAAAACGCAAATGATGATCGTCTCTAGGCACCATGATGGTAATGCTGGTGCAGTAGTAAGGATGAATGGGAGGGTGTTGGCACCTGGAGAAGAAGTTGATATCCTTGGGGTGAAATTTGACTCCAAACTAACCATGAAGAACCATGTTGTAAATCTTGCAAACAAGGCAGCCAGGAAGCTTACAGCACTTCGCCGTATCTCGCATCTGCTTGACAGTAGGGGTTGCAAGATCCTGTACGAGGCACAAGTACGCTCACACCTTGAGTATGCTCCACTTTCTTGGTTTGCCTGCCCCCCCCTCTCATCTGCGACTGCTTGACAGAGTAGAGAACAGAGCAAGACGTCTCATCTCTCGCCTGGACCCATCCTAGATAGATCTGTCATTTCAGCAGAGCCTTCAACATAGGAGGGATGTGGGTGGCCTTACTGTTATGTACAAGGCCAATATTGTCAAAATACCACACTTGGATCCACTTCGAGGACAGCGTGAAACAAGCTTTTATGCCACAAGACGGGCAGAAAGCAGCAACTTCACTCTGGCTGTACCCTTCTCCAGAACATCACTCCATCTGAGATCATACATACCCAGGATGACTCGAGTATGGAACACATTCGTACAGCATAATGATGTCAACGAGATAAAGTCAGTTGATCAAATGAAAATGCTGGCCCACAGATGGCTCCAACTTCATCCTGTTCCCTACTTGTATGTATCATAACAATAAAAATACTTTCAAATGAGCTGATGTAGGTAACAGCTCTTAGCTTGCCAAAAAAGTTAGGAATCCTTAACCTGTAAGTAGCTTGTCAATAAAGCTAGGGATCCTTAACCTTGTCAAACCCTGTGTAAAAAAAAACACAAAAGTTGGAGGAGGGAAACATTGTTATGATGAAGCTGAACAAGTGTTGGAGGAGCGAAACATTGTTATGATGAAGCTGAACAAGTGTTGGAGGAGCGAAACATTGTTATGATGAAGCTGAACAAGTGTTGGAGGAGCGAAACATTGTTATGATGAAGCTGAACAAGTGTTGGAGGAGCGAAACATTGTTATGATGAAGCTGAACAACTGTTGAAGGAGCGAAACATTGTTATGATGAAGCTGAACAAGTGCTGGAGGAGCGAAACATTGTTATGATGAAGCTGAACAAGTGTTGGAGGAGCGAAACATTGTTATGATGAAGCTGAACAAGTGTTGGAGGAGCGAAACATTGTTATGATGAAGCTGAACAAGTGTTGGAGGAGCGAAACATTGTTATGATGAAGCTGAACAAGTGTTGGAGGAGCGAAACATTGTTATGATGAAGCTGAACAAGTGTTGGAGGAGCGAAACATTGTTATGATGAAGCTGAACAAGTGTTGGAGGAGCGAAACATTGTTATGATGAAGCTGAACAAGTGTTGGAGGAGCGAAACATTGTTATGATGAAGCTGAACAAGTGTTGGAGGAGCGAAACATTGTTATGATGAAGCTGAACAAGTGTTGGAGGAGCGAAACATTGTTATGATGAAGCTGAACAAGTGTTGGAGGAGCGAAACATTGTTATGATGAAGCTGAACAACTGTTGAAGGAGCGAAACATTGTTATGATGAAGCTGAACAAGTGCTGGAGGAGCGAAACATTGTTATGATGAAGCTGAACAAGTGTTGGAGGAGCGAAACATTGTTATGATGAAGCTGAACAAGTGTTGGAGGAGCGAAACATTGTTATGATGAAGCTGAACAAGTGTTGGAGGAGCGAAACATTCTTATGATGAAGCTGAACATGTGTTGGAGGAGCGAAACATTGTTATGATGAAGCTGAACATGTGTTGGAGGAGCGAAACATTGTTATGATGAAGCTGAACAAGTGTTGGAGGAGCGAAACATTGTTATGATGAAGCTGAACAAGTGTTGGAGGAGCGAAACATTGTTATGATGAAGCTGAACAAGTGTTGGAGGAGCGAAACATTGTTATGATGAAGCTGAACAAGTGTTGGAGGAGCGAAACATTGTTATGATGAAGCTGAACAAGTGTTGGAGGAGCGAAACATTGTTATGATGAAGCTGAACAACTGTTGAAGGAGCGAAACATTGTTATGATGAAGCTGAACAAGTGCTGGAGGAGCGAAACATTGTTATGATGAAGCTGAACAAGTGTTGGAGGAGCGAAACATTGTTATGATGAAGCTGAACAAGTGTTGGAGGAGCGAAACATTGTTATGATGAAGCTGAACAAGTGTTGGAGGAGCGAAACATTCTTATGATGAAGCTGAACATGTGTTGGAGGAGCGAAACATTGTTATGATGAAGCTGAACATGTGTTGGAGGAGCGAAACATTGTTATGATGAAGCTGAACAAGTGTTGGAGGAGCGAAACATTGTTATGATGAAGCTGAACAAGTGTTGGAGGAGCGAAACATTGTTATGATGAAGCTGAACAAGTGTTGGAGGAGCGAAACATTGTTATGATGAAGCTGAACAAGTGTTGGAGGAGCGAAACATTGTTATGATGAAGCTGAACAAGTGTTGGAGGAGCGAAACATTGTTATGATGAAGCTGAACAAGTGTTGGAGGAGCGAAACATTGTTATGATGAAGCTGAACAAGTGTTGGAGGAGCGAAACATTGTTATGATGAAGCTGAACAAGTGTTGGAGGAGCGAAACATTGTTATGATGAAGCTGAACAAGTGTTGGAGGAGCGAAACATTGTTATGATGAAGCTGAACAAGTGTTGGAGGAGCGAAACATTGTTATGATGAAGCTGAACAAGTGTTGGAGGAGCGAAACATTGTTATGATGAAGCTGAACAAGTGTTGGAGGAGCGAAACATTCTTATGATGAAGCTGAACATGTGTTGGAGGAGCGAAACATTGTTATGATGAAGCTGAACATGTGTTGGAGGAGCGAAACATTGTTATGATGAAGCTGAACAAGTGTTGGAGGAGCGAAACATTGTTATGATGAAGCTGAACAAGTGTTGGAGGAGCGAAACATTGTTATGATGAAGCTGAACAAGTGTTGGAGGAGCGAAACATTGTTATGATGAAGCTGAACAAGTGTTGGAGGAGCGAAACATTGTTATGATGAAGCTGAACAAGTGTTGGAGGAGCGAAACATTGTTATGATGAAGCTGAACAAGTGTTGGAGGAGCGAAACATTGTTATGATGAAGCTGAACAAGTGTTGGAGGAGCGAAACATTGTTATGATGAAGCTGAACAAGTGTTGGAGGAGCGAAACATTGTTATGATGAAGCTGAACAAGTGCTGGAGGAGCGAAACATTGTTATGATGAAGCTGAACAAGTGTTGGAGGAGCGAAACATTGTTATGATGAAGCTGAACAAGTGTTGGAGGAGCGAAACATTGTTATGATGAAGCTGAACAAGTGTTGGAGGCTCGATCCTCCTTGCGCTAAGCTGCCCAACTGCGCTAATCTATCTGATCCTGTAATCTATCTGTACCTCGCTGACACAGCCTCTGACACACAGCCTCTGACACACATCCTCTGACACACAGCCTCTGACACACAGCCTCTGACACACAGCCTCTGACACACAGCCTCTGACACACAGCCTCTGACACACAGCCTCTGACACACAGCCTCAGACACACAGCCTCTGACACACAGCCTCTGACACACAGCCTCTGACACACAGCCTCTGACACACAGCCTCTGACACACAGCCTCTGACACACAGCCTCAGACACACATCCTCTGACACACATCCTCTGACACACAGCCTCAGACACAGCCTCTGACACACAGCCTCTGACACACAGCCTCTGACACACAGCCTCTGACACACAGACTCAGACACACAGCCACTGACACACAGCCTCTGACACACAGCCTCAGACACACATCCTCTGACACACATCCTCTGACACACAGCCTCAGACACAGCCTCTGACACACAGCCTCTGACACACAGCCTCTGACACACAGCCTCTGACACACAGCCTCTGACACACAGCCTCTGACACACATCCTCTGACACAGCCTCAGACACAGCCTCTGACACACAGCCTCTGACACACATCCTCTGACACACAGCCTATGACACACATCCTCTGACACACATCCTCTGACACAGCCTCAGACACAGCCTCTGACACACAGCCTCTGACACACATCCTCTGACACACAGCCTATGACACACATCCTCTGACACACATCCTCTGACACAGCCTCAGACACAGCCTCTGACACACAGCCTCTGACACACATCCTCTGACACACAGCCTCTGACACACAGCCTCTGACACACATCCTCTGACACACATCCTCTGACACACATCCTCTGACACAGCCTCAGACACAGCCTCTGACACACAGCCTCTGACACACATCCTCTGACACACAGCCTATGACACACATCCTCTGACACACATCCTCTGACACACATCCTCTGACACACAGCCTCAGACACACAGCCTCTGACACACAGCCTCTGACACACAGCCTCTGACACACATCCTCTGACACACATCCTCTGACACACATCCTCTGACACAGCCTCAGACACACAGCCTCAGACACACAGCCTCTGACACACAGCCTCTGGCACACATCCTCTGACACACATCCTCTGACACACAGCCTCAGACACACAGGGGTCCCACAGGGGTCAGTTCTAGGACCAGTGCTATTTTTGATATATGTGAACGACATGATGGAAGGAATAGACTCTGAAGTGTCCCTGTTCGCAGATGACGTGAAGTTGATGAGAAGAATTAAATCGGACGAGGATGAGGCAGGACTGCAAAAAGACCTGGACAGGCTGGACATGTGGTCCAGCAACTGGCTTCTCGAATTCAATCCAGCCAAATGCAAAGTCATGAAGATTGGGGAGGGGCAAAGAAGACCGCAGACAGAGTATAGGCTAGGTGGACAAAGACTACAGACCTCACTCAGGGAGAAAGACCTTGGGGTGACCATAACACCGAGCACATCACCGGAGGCACACATCAACCAAATAACCGCTGCAGCATACGGGCGCCTGGCAAACCTGAGAATAGCGTTCCGATACCTTAATAAGGAATCGTTCAAGACACTGTACACTGTGTATGTTAGGCCCATACTGGAGTATGCAGCACCAGTCTGGAACCCACACCTGGTCAAGCACGTCAAGAAGTTAGAGAAAGTACAAAGGTTTGCAACAAGGCTAGTCCCAGAGCTCAAGGGAATGTCGTACGAGGAAAGGTTAAGGGAAATCGGACTGACGACACTGGAGGACAGAAGGGTCAGGGGAGACATGATAACGACATACAAGATAATGCGGGGAATAGACAAGGTGGACAGAGATAGGATGTTCCAGAGAGGGGACACAGGGACAAGGGGTCACAACTGGAAGCTGAAGACTCAGACGAGTCACAGGGACGTTAGGAAGTATTTCTTCAGTCATAGAGTTGTCAGCAAGTGGAATAGCCTAGCAAGTGAAGTAGTGGAGGCAGGAACCATACATAGTTTTAAGAAGAGGTATGACAAAGCTCAGGAAGCAGAGAGAGAGAGGATCCAGTAGCGATCAGTGAAGAGGCGGGGCCAGGAGCTGAGTCTCGACCCCTGCAACCACAATTAGGTGAGCACAATTAGGTGAGTACACAGCCTCTGACACACATCCTCTGACACAGCCTAAGACACAGCCTCAGACACACAGCCTCTGACACACATCCTCTGACACACATCCTCTGACAAACAGCCTCTGACACAGCCTCAGACACACAGCCTCTGACACACATCCTCTGATACACATCCTCAGACACACATCCTCTGACACACAGCCTCAGACACACAGCCTCAGACACACAGCCTCTGACACACATCCTCTGACACACAGCCTCAGACACAGCCTCTGACACACATCCTCAGACACACAGCCTCTGACACACATCCTCTGACACACAGCCTCAGACACACAGCCTCTGACACACATCCTCTGACACAGCTTCAGACACACAGCCTCTGACATACAGCCTCTGACACACAGCCTCTGACACACAGCCTCTGACACAGCCTCAGACACACAGCCTCTGACACACAGCCTCAGACACACAGCCTCAGACACACAGCCACTGACACACAGCCTCTGACACATATCCTCAGACACAGCCTCTGGCACACATCCTCTGACACACAGCCTCAGACACACAGCCTCTGACACACAGCCTCTGACACAGCTTCAGACACACAGCCTCTGACATACAGCCTCTGACACACAGCCTCTGACACACAGCCTCTGACACAGCCTCAGACACACAGCCTCTGACACACAGCCTCAGACACACAGCCTCTGACACACAGCCTCTGACACACAGCCTCAGACAAACAGCCTCAGACACACAGCCTCTGACACACAGCCTCTGACACACATCCTCAGACACACAGCCTCTGACACACATCATCTGACACACAGCCTCAGACACACAGCCTCTGACACACATCCTCTGACACAGCTTCAGACACACAGCCTCTGACATACAGCCTCTGACACACAGCCTCTGACACACAGCCTCTGACACAGCCTCAGACACACAGCCTCTGACACACAGCCTCAGACACACAGCCTCTGACACACAGCCTCTGACACACAGCCTCAGACACACAGCCTCAGACACACAGCCACTGACACACAGCCTCTGACACAGCCTCAGACACACAGCCTCTGACATAGCCTCAGACACAGCCTCAGACACACAGCCTCTGACACACAGCCTCTGAAACACAGCCTCTGATACACAGCCTCTGACACATATCCTCAGACACAGCCTCTGGCACACATCCTCTGACACACAGCCTCAGACACACAGCCTCTGACACACAGCCTCTGACACAGCTTCAGACACACAGCCTCTGACATACAGCCTCTGACACACAGCCTCTGGCACACATCCTCTGACACACAGCCTCAGACACACAGCCTCTGACACACAGCCTCTGACACACAGCCTCAGACAAACAGCCTCAGACACACAGCCTCTGACACACAGCCTCTGACACACATCCTCAGACACACAGCCTCTGACACACATCATCTGACACACAGCCTCAGACACACAGCCTCTGACACACATCCTCTGACACAGCTTCAGACACACAGCCTCTGACATACAGCCTCTGACACACAGCCTCTGACACACAGCCTCTGACACAGCCTCAGACACACAGCCTCAGACACACAGCCACTGACACACAGCCTCTGACACACAGCCTCAGACACACAGCCTCTGACATAGCCTCAGACACAGCCTTAGACACACAGCCTCTGACACACAGCCTCTGAAACACAGCCTCTGATACACAGCCTCTGACACAGCCTCAGACACACATCCTCTGACACAGCCTCTGACACACATCCTCTGACACACAGCCTCAGACACACAGCGTCTGACACACAGCCTCTGACACACAGCCTCTGACACACAGCCTCAGACACACAGCCTCTGACACACAGCCTCAGGCACACAGCCTCTGATACAGCCTCTGACACAGCCTCAGACATACAGCCTCTGACATACAGCCTCAGACACACAGCCTCTGACACAGCCTCTGACACAGTCTCAGACACACAGCCTCTGACACACAGCCTCTGACACACATCCTCTGACACACAGCCTCAGACACAGCCTCAGACACACAGCCTCTGACACACAGCCCCTGACACACAGCCTCAGACACACAGCCTCTGACACACAGCCTCAGACACACAGCCTCAGACACACAGCCTCTGACACACAACCTCTGACACACAGCCTCAGACACACAGCCTCAGACACACAGCCTCTGACACACAGCCTCTGACACACATCCTCTGACACACAGCCTCAGGCACACAGCCTCTGACACAGCCCCTGACACAGCCTCAGACACACAGCCTCTGACACAGCCTCTGACACAGCCTCAGACACACAGCCTCTGACACACAGCCTCTGACACACATCCTCTGACACATAGCCTCAGACACAGCCTCTGACACACAGCCTCTGACACACAGCCTCAGACACACAGCCTCTGACACACAGCCTCAGACACACAGCCTCTGACACACAGCCTCTGACACACAGCCTCAGACACACAGCCTCTGACACAGCCTCAGACACACAGCCTCTGACACACAGCCTCTGACACACAGCCTCTGACACACAGCCTCTGACACAGCCTCTGACACACAGCCTCTGACACAGCCTCAGACACACAGCCTCTGACACACAGCCTCAGACACACAGCCTCTGACACAGCCTCAGACACACAGCCTCTGCCACACAGCCTCTGCCACACAGCCTCAGACACACAGCCTCTGACACACAGCCTCAGACACACAACGCCTGACACACAGCCTCTGACACACAGCCTCTGCCACACAGCCTCTGCCACACAGCCTCTGACACAGCCTCTGCCACACAGCCTCTGCCACACAGCCTCTGACACACAGCCTCTGCCACACAGCCTCAGACACACAGCCTCAGACACACAGCCTCAGACACACAGCCTCTGCCACACAGCCTCTGCCACACAGCCTCTGCCACACAGCCTCTGCCACACAG
Source organism: Cherax quadricarinatus (assembly GCF_038502225.1). Classification (NCBI taxonomy): domain Eukaryota; kingdom Metazoa; phylum Arthropoda; class Malacostraca; order Decapoda; family Parastacidae; genus Cherax; species Cherax quadricarinatus. The sequence goes on along the minus strand of NC_091333.1, from coordinate 13,060,893 downwards.
CCTCTGACACACAGCCTCTGCCACACAGCCTCAGACACACAGCCTCAGACACACAGCCTCTGACACACAGCCTCTGCCACACAGCCTCTGCCACACAGCCTCTGACACACAGCCTCTGCCACACAGCCTCTGACACACAGCCTCTGACACACAGCCTCTGACACACAGCCTCTGACACACAGCCTCTGACACACAGCCTCTGACACACAGCCTCTGACACACAGCCTCTGACACACAGCCTCTGACACACAGCCTCTGACACACAGGCTCTGCCACACAGCCTCAGCCACACAGCCTCTGACACACAGCCTCTGGCACACAGCCTCAGCCACACAGCCTCTGACACACAGCCTCAGACACACAGCCTCTGACACACAGCCTCTGGCACACAGCCTCAGCCACACAGCCTCTGCCACCTGCCTTGACATCACTAATGAGTGTGTGACACGCTGGAAAAATACTGTGGATATTTTTTTCTGGATGTCAAAATATTCGTACATCTGAACGAGTTTTTCAAAACAATAGTTTACTTCAGTATCTTTTTAAGTAAAATAAGAAGAGAAAGTCTGTGATCGTCATTGATCTTAGTGAGAGTCGTGGCCTGGTGGTGAGAGTCGTAGCCTGGTGGTGAGAGTCGTAGCCTGGTGGTGAGAGTCGTAGCCTGGTGGTGAGAGTCGTAGCCTGGTGGTGAGTCATAGCCTGGTGGTGAGAGTCGTAGCCTGGTGGTGAGAGTCGTAGCCTGGTGGTGAGAGTCGTAGCCTGGTGGTGAGAGTCGTAGCCTGGTGGTGAGAGTCGTAGCCTGGTGGTGAAAGTCGTAGCCTGGTGGTGAGAGTCGTAGCTTGGTGATGAGACTCGCAGCCTGGTGGTGAGAGTCGTAGCCTGGTGGTGAGTCGTGGCCTGGCGGTGAGAGTCGTAGTCTGGTGGTGAGAGTCGTAGCCTGGTGGTGAGAGTCGTAGCCTGGTGGTGAGAGTCGTAGCCTGGTGGTGAGAGTCGTAGCCTGGTGGTGAGAGTCGTAGCCTGGTGGTGAGAGTCGCGGCTCTCATCGCTGATATTGACCACTATTATAAGTATACCTTTGAATACCTTAGGTATACTTATAATTAGGTATACGTATAATGATGTATGTTTGTTATGACTCACGAATTTACAATAAGACGAATGCAAACAAATCACAGACCAGGTTGGGCTTGAAATATAGAAATGAACCTACTGAAGTTGGATCAATCTTATTAGAGCTATCTGGTCCAGTGGTTAACACATCGTCCTCTCAGGACTCCTCTGCCATGAGTTCAAACCTCACCCGTTCTGGAATTCATTGAATTTTTCCTTTTTTTTTATGTACTGGATGAATTTTCGTCTCTCTTTAATACTTGTGATGATAATATTAGGTTCGTAAGGACGAGCAACGATAAGAACGACTGTAGATATGTTTGTGTTCATGGTAGATAACAACTGCCTGAACATTAGCGTCAAGAAAAGTAACAACAACAAGAGTATCTACAACAATGTCAGCAGCTGCAGCAGAGGATGCAACAAAATCTGAAGTAGAAACATCAGCTACAATTGCAGTACTAGCAGCAACAATAGCAGTAGCAGCAGCAGCAGCAGCAGCAGCAGCAGCAGCAGCAGCAGCAGCAGCAGCAGCAGCAGCAGCAGTAGCAGTGTCAGCAACAAGAACAGCAGCAGCAGCAGCAGTGTCAGCAACAAGAACAGCAGCAGCAGCAGCAATGTCAACAGTAGCAGTGACAGTAACAACAACAGCAGCAACAATTTCAACAATATCAACAAACGAGCAGCAACTACACCAGTAGTGACTCTTGGGTAAGACATATTTCTTAGAAAATCACCCCAAAAACTACTAATAAACTCTGAATTTTATATCCAACTCTGAGTTTTACGTTAAGTACAAATTTCAGTAATACTCGCTTAAAAAAAAAGACAGAATAATCCTCTTAAGATTGCAGTGAGAATAACGGAGAAACTAAACAAGAAGGTTATTCCGACAGCTCCTCCAAAGAGATAACTCAAGTATACACATTAAAACAAAATGCTACTCCATTAACGGAACGATGTGGAAGGCAAGGTAGCAAGAAAATAAAGGCTTGTAATGTACGTGACTGAGGGCAAAGCTAAGACATTATTTACCAACTTCAGAGGATAGTACAAGCACACACACACACACCCTCAGCAACAAACACTGTCAAGACTGCACTCACAGACTGACAAGTTACGAGATACCTTGTCTTGCCTCCCGAGTAATGACGTAACACATCTTAGAGACAAATGACGTTACAGATCTCAGAAGCTAAAGACGTCACACATCTCCCAGATTAACGTCGCCAATGAACTTAACGCAGATAACATCACAGCTCACAGGCAAATAGCACTGCTTGTCTCAGGGGCAAATGACGAGCCAGGTCTGACCTCACTAAGAACATTAGTGACAACAAAAATATTAAAGTGAACTGTCTCTTGTTATTGTCAATACTCTGCTCGAACTCTGGAATTAAAAGAATTTACATATAACCCTCACATAGAAGAGAGGAGCTTACGACGACGTTTCGGTCCGACTTGGACCATTTACAAAGTCACACCAGGATTTTGTAAATGGTCCAAGTCGGACCGAAACGTCGTCATAGCTCCCCTCTTCTATGTGAGGGTTATTTGTGCATTGTTCCAGGCACGGTATTGTGCCTTTTTTTGTTAATTTATAAACAACAAAGGTCTGGCTCATTGCACACAACAGTTATGACACACACACACACACAGATGTGAATCGACTCCTGCAACCACAAATAGGTGGGTGGGTACACACAAATATTGCATATATAGTTGCTTGTATACACTGGGAGTTCTCAAGCAAATAAATTTTACAGGTGGGAGAGGCAGCCCGCTAATAAGTGAATGAAGTGTCAAACAAACAAGCGAAAATCTTCATTATAACTACAAATCGTTGCAGGCAGCTTCAGTACTTCGTGTTCAATGGGAACTTAGCACCCAAAGTTCAAGGGGATCTTGTTCAAGTTAGTAATAAAGTACTTTTTCACTAAAACCTCATAATAATAAAAGTCTTTTGCGTTTCGTGTGTCTTCTCATTATTTACAAAGGTGCATGTGAGTATATGTATACCCTGGGAATACTCACACATGAAAATTGTTACAGAAATATGGATGTGTATGTATTCACAAGAAGACAGATGCATATTGAAAGTATTTTGGATCGTGTGCCGAGATTTGTGCAGATTTGAGAGCAATTCTTCCGGGGTTTTCCAAGTGTAAATTATGATATATCTTTCTGGAACACATTCCATGGAGTACAGTCAAAAGGACTTTAAACTTTCCAAGTAATTTAGGTATTTGTCAACAATTTCGACTCCATTAAAATGGGTTGTTAGGCTTAAGCAATATTCCAGCCTTGAAGAGCATCATCACTGGTGTGGCATCTCTTGCTCTGCAGGTTCTGATTATTTAGACATTGTCCTTTTGGTTGTAATGATGACAATGTTGTGATTCTGGAATGTGAGATCATACGATATTGTCAGTCCTATATCATTCACATTCATCTTCCACTTTATTCAGTGATTTGACTTTATTTGATGTTCCGTTCCACTTTTATTTCCTCAGTTTTTCCACAGCTGAGTAAATTAAGTTTGTCTTCATTTAACATTTTGCTTTCTGCATCCCACTGGAAGTCTTGGTTTATATCAGCTTGTAGTTTTCCTGTGCACTCAACGGATGCAACTAATACAGATTTTAGTATCGACTGCAGTGGATCACATGATGTTATGATTTATCTCCCTGCTTTTATCAGCTATGAGAATGAGAACTGAGAGACAGCTTTTCACTGTGGCAGCCTCTGATTTTTCTTTAGGCTCTTCGTTAGAAAGTCAAATATCCAACCGCCCACTTTTCTAGCGGCCAAACATATTGTGTGCTATCACACCCTGATCTTAGGTATAGCATGTGTATTATTATTATTATAATCAAGGGGAAGCGCTAAACCCGGAGGATTATACAGCGCCTGGGGGGGGGGATGTGGAAGGCATTCAGGCTTAATTCGGGGAACTGGAGCACAGATCCAATTCCCTAAATCAAGAGCCCCTCACCAACATCAAGGAACCTTCCTTGAGGGGTATAGCATGTGTAAACTCTGTATAAACTGTATCTGCATTTTGTTTTCCAGCGCATCGAAGACCATGCCGTAATGGCCCATTAATTGCAAAAGGCAGAGGCAATCTGATGTAAACTCGACCTGCCTTAGGTTTTGCATGTGTTGTGAATCCATGTGTTTGGCAACCTCGTTTTTTAAAACTCTTCAAATATGTTGATAATGCGGAACGTCAGTGCTATCAGTCTATAGTTTTCTTGAGTGGGACTATAGTTTTGTGGGACTATAGTTTTGTGGAGTTGGACTATAGTTTTGTGGAGTGAGTCTATAGTTTTGTGGAGTGGGACTATAGTTTTGTGGAGTGGGTCTATAGTTTTGTGGAGTGGGACTATAGTTTTGTGGAGTGGGTCTATAGTTTTGTGGAGTGGGACTATAGTTTTGTGGAGTGGGTCTATAGTTTTGTGGAGTGGGACTATAGTTTTGTGGAGTGGGACTATAGTTTTATGGAGTGGGACTTTAGCTTTGTGGAGTGGGACTATAGTTTTGTGGGACTATAGTTTTGTGGAGTGGGACTATAGTTTTGTGGAGTGGGACTATAGTTTTGTGGAGTGGGACTATAGTTTTGTGGAGTGAGTCTATAGTTTTGTGGAGTGGGACTATAGTTTTGTGGAGTGGGTCTATAGTTTTGTGGAGTGGGACTATAGTTTTGTGGAGTGGGTCTATAGTTTTGTGGAGTGGGACTATAGTTTTGTGGAGTGGGTCTATAGTTTTGTGGAGTGGGACTATAGTTTTGTGGAGTGGGACTATAGTTTTATGGAGTGGGACTTTAGCTTTGTGGAGTGGGACTATAGTTTTGTGGGACTATAGTTTTGTGGAGTGGGACTATAGTTTTGTGGAGTGGGACTATAGTTTTGTGGAGTGGGACTATAGTTTTGTGGAGTGAGTCTATAGTTTTGTGGAGTGGGACTATAGTTTTGTGGAGTGGGTCTATAGTTTTGTGGAGTGGGACTATAGTTTTATGGAGTGGGACTTTAGCTTTGTGGAGTGGGACTATAGTTTTATGGAGTGGGACTTTAGCTTTGTGGAGTGGGACTATAGTTTTGTGGAGTGGGAGTGTATTCATAGTTAATGACTGTGGGGTGATTCCTGTGTTTAGACACAATTTCCTTGGAATAATGGTAATAGTGGATTACTGTAATTCTTGACGAATATTGAGTTCCACGAGTCAGAGTCCTGGGCAAAGTGCATGAACATGCTATCAAATCTAGTGGGGTTAGGGTTATGTCAGTAGGGTTTTGAGTTTCATCATTTAAAAACGATTTGTGTTGTCAGTCTTTAGACTGATTAATAGCTCGCTGACGTGAGTCGAATTGTGACTTCAGAATTTCACTCATTTTTGTTGTTATTGTTGTCAGTTAATTTCACTCACCTTTCACCAATGGTCCAAAACTAGACGTAGTTTTTGTCCTGGATTTTGCTTCTGGAAGTTTCTTCTTTTAGGACTTCTTTCAGTTTTGTTTACGGTATGTGTTCTTGTTCCCTTTGTCTGTGCTGGCCTCTGTATGATGTGCACAGTTTGAGCTCAGTATTGTTCATTATTGTACAATATTGCACATATTGTTGCATGTAGGAGTATGTGTCGACCACTGGGAACACTCGCATGCAACAATACGACATGGACACTATCAATAACTGATACGTTAACAAATGCATAGGTAACTTGCCATCCACGCCAGTATATTCATAAATAAAAGAGGATATTAAATAACAACGGTAGTTATGCGGATCAAAACATACACGTTCATGTACATGCAGTACACAGATATATACTGATTGATTACTGGGGAGTACGTATCAACGTACGTACACCGTGTACGCACCTAGTGTATGCATACATAAGAGAGAGGGTGTATCACAGTTAATGCTTCTATGCTTTAATTTATAATTCTCACTAATTCATCCTTCATTTTTATTTATGAATGGTTTCCATGAAGCTTCTCTTTGGTATGAGTTACTCACACCCTTCGTGAGGTGCCTGGAATCCCACACTCGCTCACACCCTTCACGAGGTGGATGGAATACCACACTCACTCACACCCTTCATGAGGTGTCTGGAATCACACACTCGCTCACACCCTTCATGAGGTGTCTGGAATCACACACTTACTCACACCCTTCATGAGGTGTCTGGAATCTCACATTCACTCACACCCTTCATGAGGTATCTGGAATCCCTCACTCTACTCACACCCTACATGAGGTATCTGGAATCCCACACTCATTCACACCCTTCATGAGGCATCTGGAATCTCTCACTCTACTGACACCCTTCATGAGGTGTCTGGAATCACACACTCACTCACACCCTTCAAGAGGCGTCTGGAATCCCTCACCCTCCTCACACCCTTCATGAGGTGTCTGGAATCCCACACTCCCTCACACCCTTCATGAGGTGTCTAGAATCCCACACTCACTCACACCCTTCATGAGACGTCTGGAATCCCTCACTCTCCTCACACCTTTCATGAGGTGTCTGGAATTCCACACTCCCTCACACCCTTCATGAGGTGTCTGGAATCCCACATTCACTTACACCCTTCATGAGGCGTCTGAAATCTCTTCCTCTCCTCACACCCTTCATGAGGTGTCTGGAATCCCACACTCACTCACACCCTTCATGAGGCGTCTGGAATCTTTCACTCTCCTCACACCCTTCATGAGGTGCCTGGAATCCCACACTCACTCACACCCTTCATGAGGTGTCTGGAATCTCTCACTCTCCTCACACCCTTCATGAGGTGTCTGGAATCTCTCACTCTCCTCACACCCTTCATGAGGTGTCTGGAATCTCTCAATCTCCTCACACCCTTTGTGGCATGCAAAGAGTACGTAACCTTTATTCGGCGCAAGTACACACCCTCATTTACAGGCTATCTCCCCCAACCAGCGAACCAGGTGACTGAGGGATGACGATGGGGCCCCGTCGTTCAACTAGTAACCATGTTCCAGCCAATAAGAAGATGGTTTTGGCAATTGCAGAGGTTATGTGGGTACCACTCTCCTGTCCGCCCTAGTCATTCCCATTCTAGAGCTGGTTGAAGCACGGTCTGCTCTCTAGTGGCTTCTATTCTGCCTTGCTTACCTTGGAGTGCACTAATATCTATCACTGTACATAGTGTATATAGTGTACTTACTGCTGTTTTAAATTGGTGAAGGATAATAAAAGTCAAAACATTTCTGCTGTGTTTATTTTGCTCCCTTTACACCCAGGATAACAGGCAATTTGGAATCCTGGGTTGTAATACCCTTCATGAGGTGTCTGGAGTCCCACACTCCCTCACACTATTAATGATTCAGATCAGCCTCCGTACTCTAGGCATATTGTTTACACATACATAACAAAAGTCATACCAATGTCTGATTAGAAGCTTTATAAAAACTGTAAAATAAAAATAAAAAAAATTCATAGATACCTGCATGCACCATTCTCTATGACAGACAGACAGACACACACACACACACACACACATACATACACACACATATACACACACACACACACACACACACCCAAAGGTGTAGAGAGGCCAAGACCAAGTGTGCTTGAGAATGGAAGACGTATAGAAGGCAAAGAATCCAGGAGAATAAGGAGAGCAGTCGTAGATCCAGAAACGAATATACACAGGTAATATTGGAGGCCCAACTGCAATACTAAAATGACATAGCAGCGAAAGCCAAATCTGACCCTAAGCTGTTGTACAGTCACATCAGGAGAACAACAGTCAAGGACCAGGTAACCAGGTTAAGGAAGGAAGGAGGAGAGATCACAAGAAACGACCGAGAAGTACGTGAGGAGCTCAACATGAGATTCGCTTATCAACGACAACCAGCACGGTTTCAGGATGGGAAATCCTGTGTCACAAACCTACTGGAGTTCTATGACAGAGTGACAGCGGTAAGGCAACAGAGAGAAGGGTGGGTGGATTGCGTTTTCTTGGACTGTAAGAGGACTTTTCACACAGTTCCACACAGAAGATTAGTGCATAAGCTGGAGGACCAGGCAGATATAACAGGGAAGGCGCAGCACTGGATCAGGGAATACCTGTCGGGAAGATATCAGAGCGTCGTGGTACATGAAGAAGTGTCAGAGTGGGCGCCTGTGACGAGCGGAGTTCCACAGGGGTCACTTCTAGGACCGGTACTGTTTCTGGTATATGTGACCGACATAACAGCAGGAATAGACTCAGAAGTGTCCCTGTTTGCAGATGATGTGATGTTGATGAGAAGAATTCAGTCGGAAGAAGACCAGGCAGAATTACAAAGGGGTCCGGACAGGCTGCAGACCTGGTCCAAAAACTGGCTCCTGGAGCTCAACCCTCACCAAGTGCAAAGTCATGAAGATTAGGGAAGGGCAAAAAAGACCGCAGACGGAGTACAGTCTAGGTGGCCAGAGACTACAAACCTCACTCAAGGAAAAGGATCTTGGGGTGATTATAACACCAGGCACATCTCCTGAGGCGCACATCAACCAAATAACTGCTGCAGCATATGGGTGCCTAGCAAACCTAAAAACAGCATTCCGAAATCTCAATAAGGAATCGTTCAGGACCCTGTACACCGTGTATGTCAGGTCTATATTGGAGTATGCAGCAACAATTTGGAACCCACACCTAGCCAAGCACGTACGGAAATTAGAGAAAGTGCAAAGGTTTGCAACAAGACTGGATGTTCCAAAGATGGGACACAGCAACAAGGGGTCACAATTGGAAGTTGAAGACTCAGATGAATCAGAAAGATGTTAGGAAGTTTTTATTCAATCACAGAGTTGCCAGGAAGTGGAATAGTCTGGGAAGTGATGTAGTGGAGGCACGATCCATACACAGCTTTAAGGAGAGGTATGATAAAGCTCATGGAGCAGGAAGAGTGACCTAGTAGTCACCAGTGAAGAAGCGGGGCCAGGAACTGTGACTAGACCCCTGCAACCACAACTAGGTGAGTACATACCCCTACACAAGAGGTGAATACACTTGAGAGTGTCAAGAACATCGTGGGACATAGGGCTGGCAGGCACTGGTCTATAAAGAAGGGAAGGGCAATATCCTAGGCAAGCACCTGCCATAATAGCACCATAAACTTTGAAGGAAACCACCATGGGAGGTGCCACCCAAACTCACTACTCGTTATCATACATTACCAAGCTAACCGGAGCAGTCCACATAACCAACATCACGTATGCAAGTTGTTGACATAGCGTAGAATTACTGAGACATAAGCGTGCTGTGAAAAATCGTTTAGTTGTTGTAAATATTCTATATATGTTAACAAAAGCTCACTCGGGGTAAAAAAAAAAGACGTAACACGTAGATTATAGATATATACATAGTCCATTTGCAGATAAACAGTACTAAGAGTCACAGATATAGCCGTTAACGTATAGTCAGAACACATTAGTAAGACGTAAAGGCATATACACAGTCACAAAAATTTACATACACGTGTATACAAGTGTAGTTACAGTCGTGTATATGTGTAATCACATGTACACCAGACTCATTCAGTACTGAGAGATATACAAACAGGAATAGAAGAAGGAAGGACTCCAGGGACGACCAGAGAGGCTGCAGGTGTGGCCACACAAGTGGTAACTGGAAATAAGCCCCAGCAAGTGTGAAGTTATGAGCAGAGGGGACGGAAAGTAATGACCAGACACTGAATACACCCTAGTAAGAATATAGGATTGAGGACCACTAACAAGGAGAAGGATAAGAAGCAAAGAGTAATATCAAGTATATCGAGGGAATAACCCTGGGGGCGGCATAATAACCCTGGTGGTGGCACAATAACCCTGGGGGCGGCATAATAACCCTCGGGGCGGCATATGCAAGACTTGCAAACCAAAATACACCTTTTAAGACTTCAAGCAAAATAAAATAATTTAAAGCATGTGTAAAGTATATTGTAGAGTTATTATGCAAGCTTTAAGGCCACATCTGTCCCAGAGAACAAGCGCAACTAAAACAATAATAAATGAAATTTAGAGTACTAACGTATGAGAAGAGACGAAAGGAACCAAACTTGACTATTTTGAATGACTAAAACCCAGAAGGTACATGACTATAATGTGCAAAATACACATAGGAAATGAGATAAGGAATAAGAACAGATGAAGGAAGAGGGGACTTGGATTCCTTGCCTACCATGCAAGCCTATAATAAAAACACGATTAGTAATGAGTGAAAGCCGAGTCAGGAGCTTTGAACCGATTCCCGCACACACACATTTTATATATATACATATATATGTGTGTGTGTGTGTGTGTGTGTATAGATACAAGTAAATACATACAGTCCGAGAAACATGTACATACATATAATCAGTCACAAAAACGATGTTATTACTAAATACAAATCTTTTAAATGCAATGAGAGAAATATTAATTTTTTGCCAGTGATAAAAAAGTGTGGACAAGAGTGCTAAAAAAATATGAATTAAATATTATGAATTCTGGATCACTGATTAGATATAAAGATTTTATGGAATTTTAATGAGACATATAGGAAAAAATCGCGACTGCGCCTTAATGTTGAAAATATATTTAATATTTTAAAATTGTCTTTCTAAAAGCTTAGAGTTACTAAGGGCAGAATGTGTTTGATATTACTTGGTATATTACAGAGCTTCGTTGGCACACACCAGCTACGTAAACCTTGTGACCTTGAATCAAGGAAGCAGCTATTCCAAGCTTGACAGAATTTTTAAGATGTTCTTAATAACCACTGATCGAGTCTTCATATAATTAAAACCTGTTGAACAAACTAACAGCTGAATACCAAAATTAAAAGACACTTGTCGTAACACAGCCTCAACACGACACTGGTGACTATCACAAATCGTCAGTGGTATCCAGTACATGGGAGCGCTTCGTCTTATCATTAATACCCACAAGAAATTTTTAACCACTTTCCTAACAAATAAAATGCCACCTTTTTCTGGTATATCGGCGCTCTTGCATCTTTGGTATATCCCTATTACATTCTTACGTCACTATTCAGCTCTAATATTGTCAGTAAACGGCCTTTTCTCGCCTCCATAAAAGAGCAATAGTGAGCCAATGAGGCTTGAGCATGTTGTTTACTTACCTTGGAGAGCTTCTATAAACAGTTCTCTCGGTAAAGATGCTACTTACACGAGGCTGAATATGAAGATCACCTCTTAACGTTTGCTCCTGTGTTAGACAAGCAGCTAGCACTTTCCTAGTGACGGAGACATGCGTGTGTGTGAGTGACTATCGTTGTAGTAGTGGCAAGGAGAGGCAGTGTGATGCTAGCACTGACAACGTCGGCAAAGAAGATAGATTGTGTAAACAGATGTTGGTGGTGGTGGCAGTGGAAGTGAGGGGCAGTCAGTGGCACTACTGCTGCGTCTGTTTAAGAGAGTATAAGTGTGGTGTGTAGGTAGGTCTCCCGGCCGCCTCACCAACACACCATCACAAACATATACCACGAGAATGGTAGTAGGTCTCCCGGCCGCCTCACCAACACACCATCACGAACATATACCACGAGAATGGTAGAGCCGATTATGTCTTAATCTCTAGCGAGGGTCATCGATGTGTGTAGGCAGAGCTCTGGACGGTAGCTACTGCTGCCTACACTGCATAGCAACTGCTGCCTACACTCTGCACAACAACTGCTGCCTACACTCTGCACAGCAACTGCTGCCTACACTATGCATTGCAACTGCTGTCTACACTGCATAACAACTGCTGTCTACACTGCATAACAACTGCTGTCTACACTCTGCATAGCAACTACTGCCTATTCTCTGCATAGCAACTGTTACCTACTCTCTGCATAACAACTGTTGCCTACACCCTGCATAGCAACTGCTGCCTACACTCTGCACAACAACTGCTGCCTACACTCTGCACAGCAACTGCTGCCTACACTCTGCATAGCAACTGCTGCCTACACTATGCATTGCAACTGCTGTCTACACTGCATAACAACTGCTGTCTACACTGCATAGCAACTGCTGCCTACACTCTGCACAACAACTGCTGCCTACACTCTGCACAGCAACTTCTGCCTACATTCTGCATTGCAACTGCTGCCTACACTCTGCATTGCAACTGCTGCCTACACTATGCATTGCAACTCCTGCCTTTACTGCATAACAACTGCTGCCTACACTCTGCATAGTAACTGCTGCCTACACTCTGCATAGCAACTGCTGCCTACACTCTACATATCAACTGCTGCCTACACTCTGCACAACAACTGCTGCCTACACTCTACATAGCAACTGCTGCCTACACTCTGCATAGCAACTGCTGCCTACACTCTACATAGCAACTGCTGCCTACACTCTGCACAACAACTACTGCCTACACTCTGCACAACAACTGCTGCCTACACTCTGCACATCAACTACTGCCTACACTCTGCACAACAACTGCTGCCTACACTCTGTACAACAACTGCTGCCTACACTCTGCACAACAACTACTGCCTACACTCTGCACAACAACTACTGCCTACACTCTGCACAACAACTACTGCCTACACTCTGTACAACAACTACTGCCTACACTCTGCACAACAACTACTGCCTACACTCTGTACAACAACTACTGCCTACACTCTGTACAACAACTACTGCCTACACTCTGTACAACAACTACTGCCTACACTCTGTACAACAACTACTGCCTACACTCTGTACAACAACTACTGCCTACACTCTGTACAACAACTACTGCCTACACTCTGTACAACAACTACTGCCTACACTCTGTACAACAACTACTGCCTACACTCTGTACAACAACTACTGCCTACACTCTGTACAACAACTGCTGCCTACACTCTGCACAACAACTACTGCCTACACTCTGTACAACAACTGCTGCCTACACTCTGCACAACAACTACTGCCTACACTCTGTACAACAACTGCTGCCTACACTCTGTACAACAACTGCTGCCTACACTCTGCACAACAACTACTGCCTACACTCTGTACAACAACTGCTGCCTACACTCTGCACAACAACTACTGCCTACACTCTGTACAACAACTGCTGCCTACACTCTGCACAACAACTGCTGCCTACACTCTGCACAACAACTGCTGCCTACACTCTGCACAACAACTACTGCCTACACTCTGTACAACAACTACTGCCTACACTCTGTACAACAACTACTGCCTACACTCTGTACAACAACTGCTGCCTACACTCTGCACAACAACTACTGCCTACACTCTGTACAACAACTGCTGCCTACACTCTGCAGCAACTGCTGCCTACACTCTGCACAACAACTACTGCCTACACTCTGCACAACAACTACTGCCTACACTCTGTACAACAACTACTGCCTACACTCTGCACAACAACTACTGCCTACACTCTGCACAACAACTACTGCCTACACTCTGCAGCAACTACTGCCTACACTCTGCACAACAACTACTGACTACACTCTGCACAACAACTGCTGCCTACACTCTGCACAACAACTGCTGCCTACACTCTGCACAACAACTGCTGCCTACACTCTGCAGCAACTGCTGCCTACACTCTGCACAACAACTACTGCCTACACTCTGCACAACAACTGCTGCCTACACTCTGCACAACAACTGCTGCCTACACTCTGCACAACAACTGCTGCCTACACTCTGCACAACAACTGCTGCCTACACTCTGCACAACAACTGCTGCCTACACTCTGCACAACAACTGCTGCCTACACTCTGCACAACAACTGCTGCCTACACTCTGCACAACAACTACTGCCTACACTCTGTAAAACAACTGCTGCCTACACTCTGCACAACAACTGCTGCCTACACTCTGCAGCACCACTGCTGCCTACACTCTGTAAAACAACTGCTGC
>NC_091333.1:12966881-13031881 GCF_038502225.1 Cherax quadricarinatus | reverse complement strand
GACCTGAGTATGTACCAGACCTGAGTATGTACCAGACCTGAGTATGTACCAGACCTGAGTATGTACCAGACCTGAGTATGTACCTGACCTGAGTATGTCCCAGACATGAGTATGTACCAGACCTGAGTATGTACCAGACCTGAGTATGTACCAGACCAGAGTATGTACCAGACCTGAGTATGTCCCAGACCTGAGTATGTACCAGACCAGAGTATGTCCCAGACCTGAGTATGTACCAGACCTGAGTATGTACCAGACCAGAGTATGTACCAGACCTGAGTATGTCCCAGACCTGAGTATGTACCAGACCAGAGTATGTCCCAGACCTGAGTATGTACCAGACCTGAGTATGTCCCAGACCTGAGTATGTACCAGACCAGAGTATGTCCCAGACCTGAGTATGTACCAGACCTGAGTATGTACCAGACCTGAGTATGTACCAGACCTGAGTATGTCCCAGACCTGAGTATGTCCCAGACCTGAGTATGTACCAGACCTGAGTATGTACCAGACCTGAGTATGTACCAGACCTGAGTATGTCCCAGACCTGAGTATGTCCCAGACCTGAGTATGTACCAGACCTGAGTATGTACCAGACCTGAGTATGTCCCAGACCTGAGTATGTACCAGACCTGAGTATGTACCAGACCTGAGTATGTACCAGACCTGAGTATGTACCAGACCTGAGTATGTACCAGACCTGAGTATGTACCAGACCTGAGTATGTACCAGACCTGAGTATGTACCAGACCTGAGTATGTACCAGACCTGAGTATGTACCAGACCAGAGTATGTACCAGACCTGAGTATGTACCAGACCTGAGTATGTACCAGACCTGAGTATGTACCAGACCTGAGTATGTACCAGACCTGAGTATGTACCTGACCTGAGTATGTCCCAGACATGAGTATGTACCAGACCTGAGTATGTACCAGACCTGAGTATGTACCAGACCAGAGTATGTACCAGACCTGAGTATGTCCCAGACCTGAGTATGTACCAGACCAGAGTATGTCCCAGACCTGAGTATGTACCAGACCTGAGTATGTACCAGACCAGAGTATGTACCAGACCTGAGTATGTCCCAGACCTGAGTATGTACCAGACCAGAGTATGTCCCAGACCTGAGTATGTACCAGACCTGAGTATGTCCCAGACCTGAGTATGTACCAGACCAGAGTATGTCCCAGACCTGAGTATGTACCAGACCTGAGTATGTACCAGACCTGAGTATGTACCAGACCTGAGTATGTCCCAGACCTGAGTATGTCCCAGACCTGAGTATGTACCAGACCTGAGTATGTACCAGACCTGAGTATGTACCAGACCTGAGTATGTCCCAGACCTGAGTATGTCCCAGACCTGAGTATGTACCAGACCTGAGTATGTACCAGACCTGAGTATGTCCCAGACCTGAGTATGTACCAGACCTGAGTATGTACCAGACCTGAGTATGTACCAGACCTGAGTATGTACCAGACCTGAGTATGTACCAGACCTGAGTATGTACCAGACCTGAGTATGTACCAGACCTGAGTATGTACCAGACCTGAGTATGTACCAGACCTGAGTATGTACCAGACCTGAGTATGTCCCAGACCTGAGTATGTACCAGACCTGAGTATGTACCAGATCTGAGTATGTACCAGACCTGAGTATGTACCAGACCTGAGTATGTACCAGACCTGAGTATGTCCCAGACCTGAGTATGTACCAGACTTGAGTATGTACCAGACCTGAGTATGTACCAGACCTGAGTATGTCCCAGACCTGAGTATGTACCAGACCTGAGTATGTCCCAGACCTGAGTATGTACCAGACGTGAGTATGTACCAGACCTGAGTATGTCCCAGACCAGAGTATGTACCAGACCTGAGTATGTCCCAGACCTGAGTATGTACCAGACCTGAGTATGTACCAGACCTGAGTATGTACAAGACCTGAGTATATACCAGACCTGAGTATATACCAGACCTGAACAGCCAAACAAAACTTGTGAAGGGGAATAAAAAAAATCAGAGTCAGGACTCAACATATTATTATCTTGGAATCAATAGTACAGAACCTTAACCAAGTTCCCCAGGAAGATAATGTGAATAAAAACCAGTAACTACCCAGAAGATAAGCGCAGTGACACTAGGAATAGTTTTTTTGGATAGTTTGACTTGTAAATGGTTCAAGTAGGAGAGGAACGTCGTCACAAGCTTCTCTCCTTGTGCGGGTTATTTGTGTATTGTTCCAGTCACGGTATTGTGCCGTGACTGGAACAATATTAAAGGATGTCAGAAGAAAATAATAGATGATATCAGAAGAAAAATGACTCCTTCCACAGGCGGAGAAAAAGACACGAGTTTCTCAACGGTCCCAGAATTTCTCAAGAAGGAAAATATTTACTGTTTAGCGAAACAGAAAACATTGAGCTAAAACTGAAAGAATCATTTAATGGACAGGAAAGATAGTTTTAAAAGCCGTAAACGAAACAAAATACTTTTTTCTCCCATGCAAATTTCAGGGCAAAAATAACTAATAGTACTGGACACTTTTTGCTTTTTTTTTTAAGGGAGATAGACTGTTACAGATTATAAAACCCACGGAAATTTTTAATGAATCTCACATAAAATTTACATTATTTATGTCCTAATGATTTCGTAGAAGCCACTGATAGTATGCCCATATATTTTGCCAAGACTAGTGGAATTACAGCATTCACACATTAAAAAAAAAAAAAACATACCACGAGTGAGGTTAGAACCCGCGATCAGAAAGTCTCACATTTACACATTCTTTGAGTCACGAATAACAGATCAAAACAAAACATCGTATTGTAATCACTGGAAAACTTTCAAAATGTTTACACAATACACACAAACTTTACTTTACAATTCACAAGTTTGATCAAGTCATGAGAACCTTCAAAATGGCTTAAAACTGTTAAATAGTAAAACTGGGCGAGTGACCCCTCTACGTTATAACATATCGGAGCCAAAGAGAAACCGTAAATAATATATAATCAAGAACCTTGACAGTGCGAAGTTCTCTTCCTTTAAGATACATTACTTGCCAAAATTACTTTAATTTTATATTTGATATAGACAAAAATACAAACCACAGCATCGTAACATCCATAGCAGACACTGTTAGAATATTTGTTTGAGTAACGTCCATTAAGGACCCAGCAGACGTCCAGGTCATTGTAAACTGAGTCTTCCAGTGGTGCATAGGATGCAATATGATTTTCATAGAGGACAAATTTCAGTTATTCTAGTATAAAAAATCTAAAGAAATACAAACTCAAAACAGAAAAAAATCAAACTATTCAACAGATCGGAGAAGAAATATACAGGGCTTGACGGGTGGAATAATATTAGACATAATTGCGAAGAAAATCATGAACTGTATAACAGTAACGCACAAAACAGGAGATGATAAGCCATTGATGTGTTCTTTATGATACTTTTTAATCTCTAATCTGGAATATTATTGTGCACTAAAAGTCCCATTCCAGGCAGATGAAATTGCTGCATAAAAGAATGTATAGAGAGTCTTCACTGCTTTCTTCACTTCACTAAAACTATATATGTGTGTGTGTGTGTGTGTGTGTGTGTGTGTGTGTGTGTGTGTGTGTGTGTGTGTGTGTGTGTTTAAACACATCGGCCGCTTCCCACCAAGGCAGGGTGGCCCGAAAAAGAAAAACTTTCATCTTTCACTCCATCACTGTCTTGCCAGAGGCGCGCTTACACTACAGTTATAAAACTGCAACATTAACACCCCTCCTTCAGAGTGCAGACACTGTACTTCCCATCTCCAGGACTCAAGTCCTGCTTGCCAGTTTCCCTGAATCCCTTCATAAATATTACCTTGCTTACACTCCAACAGCACGTAAAGTCCTAAAAACTATTTGTCTCCATTTGTTTCTATCTAACACGCTCACGCACGCTTACTGGAAGTCCAAGCCCATCGCACATAAAACCTCCTTTACTCCCTCCCTCCAACCTTTCCTAGGCCGACCCCTACTCCGCTTTCCCTCTACTACAAATTTATACACTCAGGAAGTCATTCTATTTCGTTCCACACTTTCTACATGTCCAAACCATTTTAATAACCCCTCCTCAGCTCTCAGGATAATAGCCTCCTCCTAATCTCCAAACTTCGAATTCTCTGCATTATATTCACACCGCACACATTGCCCTCAGACATAAATATATATATATATATATATATATATATATATATATATATATATATATATATATATATATATATATATATATATATATATATATATATATATATTAACCATCCCTGATCAACGAGGGACATCATGTAGACGATGGTCGCCAGAACAATCAAGAGGTAGGAGGCGACAGGTAGCATGTGAATGAAGAAAATTAAGATCACATCAATATGGGAGTGAGGGTGGGACATAGGAAGATCACAGCAGTACGGGAGTGGGCAATGAGCTTCAGGAAGATCTCAGAAGTGTTGGAGCGGGCGATAAGTTTATTAAAGATCACGGCAGGGTTTAGAGTTAAGGGAAGAGGGAGGGAGAACTTCAAGATCTCAAGCAATAAGAAAGAGCAAAAGAAGCAGCATCAGGAGGTGCTGCGATCAAGCCTCAGCTGCTGCAATAATCTCCCACTTGGACGATTCATAGCGCCGCAAATCCTTGTTGTTCATCAGCTGACGGTTCCCATGGCTTAGGCGTCCCTGCTACCTGAGCTGCTACTTCCCCACCTCTGACGCCGGCGGCGCTGCTGACGCCAGCAATGCTGTCTTATCAAACTTTCCCTGCCCAGTTTGTGGATGTGTCCACTCAGTCACCCATTCACTAACTAGTCAATCCCAGGGGTACTAAACCTGATCAACAGATGAACGCACATTCATTATCACCGTTTGGCTATTACACTACAACTCCCTGGTCTTCAACGTCCCCAGCTGCCCACCATAACGTCTCCATTAGTATTCCCTTGCCAGCTTTCCCAAATCCTGCTTCAGGATCCTTCAAGGTGTCCTCTGTATTTCTTTTCCAAGAGCTGCCTCCTCCAGTTGTCTCTAATTGTATTACCCTGTATCACCTCACATCGATTGTGGACGCTGCAACAAACCCCAGACACCTCTTACTCGTTATGGATTGTAGAAGAGACAGGTGCAGGAGCAAGCTTTTATTACGACAATATTAAAGTTTGTTTAGACCTTCATCACAACAATGACTTGATAAAGATTTTACAAAGAGTGAAACTTTCTTACAATAATAACGTGTTCTATACCTGTGCCTTTTCTTCAGTACTGTTGGCAGTGCGCTGCTGTATGTAGTTCATAGTCATTATGACCCGTAAATTGGGCTAAAGATTTGTACATAATTCTAACAAAAAGGTTTCTGTCAAAGTTATGACAGAAACCTTTGTTAACCCTAGAGATGTTTAGCTGCTAGTGGTATATGTTTATGTTTCCATTCCAGACACGTACTGACATAGGTTATGGTTCAACCAATTCTTTGCCCAGGTGTTACCCACAAATAGTTGTACACCCAAAGAGTCCTCGACAAACATTTGTCCAATCCAGGTGATGGAATAAAGATGTCAAGTAATGTGCAAAGAAGAGACGAAAAAGTGTTGGCGTAGGTGATAGAGAAAACCCACAAATTCCACAGCGACTCAAACGCTGGCAGCGAACACCCAAACATTAGATAAATGGTCCAGAACACCCAGAGATACAATAAGTAATCGACAACACTCTAAGATTCTACAAATGGTTGAGAATATCCGAGGCTGAGAAGTGTTCCTCGGGGAAGGCTTCATAATGACGGTGAACTGGTCTTCTGGGTCTCATACTATCATAGTTACCCAACAATACCGTCTCACGAGCGGCGCAAGACTATCCTCATTCGGTCTGGCGTCATTGCGTTTAACTCAGCATCTGATTTACCGAGGTAAATGAAACCCCTCGCACGCTTTTAAATTTATTTATTGATAAAAATAAATATTCAAATTTTATTTCAAATACAAAAACTGCATGAAAAAACTCGGGTGACAAGAGGATTAATCAGAAAACACATATACAAAACTAGAAACGAGATAGAGTAATCAGTAGCAGCTGTCATGTTGATTATGACTAAACACAAAGGATTACACTTAATATAAGATTAAATCTGATGGCTAATGAATATTATCAGATTTTTGTTTTATTTCAGGGATAAACAACCCTTTCACTCTGTAATATATATATATATATATGTATAATGCACGTATAATTTATAAACATATTGTGCACTGCAAAAATATTAATGCACTACAGTTTTTTTCTGGACCATTGTGGTGTAATTGGAACACTGGAGTATATCCAAATCACTCTAGTGTATACTGAACATTGTAGTATAATTGGTATAATGGGGTATAATCGTCATGACGGGGAAGATAGGCAGATGGATTTTCAAATTCCTAACATTTATATCACAAAGAGTATTAGCAAACAGAGCAAAATCCAGCATCACGTAGGTAAAATGCTCAGCGTTTTACCTACCTGATACTGGCACTGCCCTGGCACTGTCCTGGCACCTCTGCTGTTTCTTATCCTCACAGCAGATATAGATTAAAAAAAAAAACACCCGTCACAGTTTTGAATTATCGCTTGAAGATGCCAATAAAATAAACATGAAAGTCACCTCGGTAGAAGACACTGTAAACTTACAGAAAGTTATAAACAGGGTTTTCCAGCGAGCGGTGAAGAACAACATCACGTTCACTGGTGATAAGTTCCAGTTGCTTAGGTATGGAAAGAATGAAGAACTCAAAGGAACACTGTGTATAAAACTCAGAGTGTAGTTTAAACTATAATAGTGTAGTTTTAGGAACAGTATTAGATTTTATGTTCGGATATGATGAGAATCAGGACCCAATATAAAGTTTAGAGTCCAGCTGATACAGCGACGAGAAGTGACCAAGAAAGAACATGAAAATGAAGAACAAGAAGAATAAGAATAACAGGAAAAATAACAAACTGGAAGGAACCAAGAAAAAACGGAATGCAAAAATAAAATTTATAATCTGAACAATAAGAGGAGAGATAATAAAGTATGAGTAGGTGGTTGGAAGAGGTTAGGTAAGAGTCGTTAGGAAACAGGACAATTGTTTCCTTACGAGGGTCTTAGTCATATGATTATCCGCAGCTGGGGCTTTTGATCATCTGACGGAGGCCTTCTACTGGCTTACTGGTCAACCCTTTAAAAATTATAGTTATGATTTTATCCATTAGATAGTATAATGAGTAGATGGTGTTTGTACCAGAACTTTGCTTGTACTCCATCAGTGATTCCCTGGAGCCGGGGAGAACAAGACATGTACACTCTCCTCCCTCTTTCTCTCTGGAGTTTACCTGGAGAGAGTTCCGGGGGTCAACGCCCCCGCGGCCCGGTCTGTGACCAGGCCTCCTTAGGTCAGTGTCCCAGGATGCGACCCACACCAGTCGACTAACACCCAGGTACCCATTTTACTGATGGGGAACATAGACAACAGGTGGAAAGAAACACGTCCAATGTTTCTACTCTGGCTGGGAATCGAACCCAGGCCCTCACCGTGTGAAGCGAGAGCGTTAACCACCAGGCCAGCGTTAATCACCTCTTTGTTGACTGTTTATCGCTTCTCTTTATCTTCAAGCACAGAGGTTATTAACCTTTTCACGATTACAGACCCCCAGTGGATTACCCAGGATGTCCCCATACTGGGTAACCCCCCATCATCAACACCAGTCCTGTTGGGTGCCAGTACGACTTCGAAAGATGTCAATAGCTTGGTTTGACTATACATATGGATAACGAGCAACTGAAGAGCTGAAAGGAAATTTCAAGGATTTTTTCATATTTATTTATAGAAAAACTGCAAATTATTCAGAGATGGAGTCCCATACCTCAATTTTCTAGCTAAAAAAACAAAAAAACTGTAAATCCAGCATATCATCTGCATTTTTCGTATACTCAATTTTGTATCCAAAATTTATTTTAGTTTGTCTCAATGTTTTTTTTTCATTTTACCTCTCACTCTGTTTCTCTGCAGGATTTACACACATTATATATCAACATTTTTTTCTGTCAAAACTGAGAAGTAAATCCGCCAAACTACTAGAAATACATGTTTAGCACAGATACGAAAAGATTGATCTTCTGGGTGAACTTGCAATGCTTTTAGTCTAAGGTCAGAGCTTTTATCCCAGCTGGTTATCGTGTGTAAGCTCTACGATAATTCCACTCCCAGCTGGCTCTTGTATGTACTCTAAAAGACTCCTCCAGTTCCATCTGGCTTGTGTATGAACTCAAGACTGTTAATGTCATTACTAGTTAACATAAAAGGCACAATACCGTGACTGGAACGATACACAAATAACCCGCGCATAGAAGAGAGGAGCTTACGACGACGTTTCGGTCCGACTTGGACCATTTACAAAGTCAATGTCATTACCTTTCTTTGTTTGGACTGAGTACTGTGTGATGAGGACTTGAAGAAGCTAAGGTTAACTTACCTATTGTTATATGGACTCAGTACTGTGTGTTGAGAACAGCAGATGATTCAAGACGTCTTACCTGTTGAATAAAAGTACAAATTAATTGCAACTCATACAATGGCTTATTCATAAGAAAGGTAATAATAATAATAATAATAATAATAATAATAATAATAATAATAATAATAATAATAATAATAATAATAATAATAATAATAATAATAATAATAATAAAGACATTCATTGAAAATTGCTAAGTTTTCGGGAGTGAATAAATTTAATGCATAACTTTCTAAATACAATTTCCCTCTTTCTGTTTTCATGGTAATTAATCCTTTATCACTGCTGGATATTCACTGTTGCTGTGTGAACCAACATATGTTGTCACTGTCGCCCTGACACAAAGTATTCAGCTGTCACTGTCGCCCTGATACAAAGTATTCAGCTGTCACTGTCGCCCTGACACACAGTATTCAGCTGTCACTGTCGCCCTGACACAAAGTATTCAGCTGTCACTGTCGCCCTGACACAAAGTATTCAGCTGTCACTGTCGCCCTGACACAAAGTATTCAGCTGTCACTGTCGCCCTGACACTAAGTATTCAGCTGTCACTGTCGCCCTGACACAAAGTATTCAGCTGTCACTGTCGCCCTGACACAAAGTATTCATCTGTCACTGCCAACTCTCAGGAACCCAAGAAAAGGCACAACTAACGACTCCTGACAAACAAAATTACCACCTATGCTGGGTTTCCAGGAGACAATTTATTTTCTTGCCAGGGTGTCTGAATGAGGAGGAACAAAAACTGACCACTCACACAGTCACTCCCCCAGTCTGTAGCGAAAAAGCCACCACCTACAACCTTACTAATCAGGCTGTCAGTTTTTTTTAACACCGTCAGTGAAGTCTGAACTGATAACGGGATGCAAAGGAGATGATTCTCCCTCAGGTAAATGCTGTGTACACAGTCATAGTAGGTAAATTTATGTAGGTACATGTACATATAAATACAGTTACACAAATAATCATAGATAGTAACATATGTGTAAATTACCTAGGATAACCCCCATTGGGGTCCATATAAAAAATATGTTCTAGAATAGCCTCGAACTGTGTATAAGACAACAGACTCGAATATTATAGCAACTATATATAGAAATAGAAAGTAAAAGTGAACTGGGGTGAAGGCGAGGGGTGGAAGCAGCAGTGCCAACATGTGAGCCAAGCTGACACCAAACACCCTACAGGGAAATAACCCACACGACTGACATGTCAGGTGCCGCTCAGTGCCACCCACCCGACCACACACTCCAGCCTATCCTCCCGCCCGACCACACACTCCCACCCATCCACCCACCATCCTGATTTACTCTCACCTTAAACATAGTTTATTCATTAAATTTAGGACAAAGTGCTGGAATTTATCTAGTTCTTTCATTCGCCTTTTAGTGCTCTGTGCACTGCTAATCTGTACGTCTTAAGCGACCTGCTAAGTGGTCATCTGAGCCATTGTGTCTTCCACTTGCTGGCCAGGTCCAGTTACACCTGACTGAGTGCATTCATCGTACTCAGCGAGTTGCGTCCACAGATGTAGAGCTCCAGATCTTGTCCCTGTTTTTCTAATTTAACTGGTGTTGCATCCTCACTGGCCTGGTCAAGGATTGGCGTCGCGGGGGCGCTGACCCCCGGAACACCCTCCAGGTCCACTCAAGGTAGACGTGTTTGGGCTCTCTTAATTCCACCTCTGAATACATCTATGCACTTCATTTGTTAACTACCATTAAACTGAAGAATTTTTACTGTCATTTTGGCTTATTTAAACATCTAGTTTCACACTGTATTCACTCGTTATGTTTCCACCTTCATAAGTCGTCTTATCAACTTATCTATACTTGGGTAATATGAAACTTGTGAATACGATTCATCTGCTTCTTCAGTCCACTGTGATATAAAATACATACATATGTATGTATGTATGTATGTATGTATGTATGTATGTATGTATGTATGTATGTATATATATATATATATATATATATATATATATATATATATATATATATATATGTGTGTGTGTGTGTGTGTGTGTGTGTGTGTGTGTGTGTGTGTGTGTGTGTGTGTGTGTGTGTGTGTGTGTGTGTGTGTGTGTGTGTTTGTGTGTGTGTGAGTTTGTGTGTGTGTGTGTGTGTGTGTGTGTGTGTGTGTGTGTGTGTGTGTGTGTGTGTGTGTGTGTGTGTGTGTGTGTGTGTGTGTGTGTGTGTGTGTGTGTGTGTGTGTGTGTGTGTGTTTCTTCCTATTATTTCTTATTACTATTAAGAATTTGGATCTTGAAATGCATAATGTTCGTATATGTCATTTTTCAACATTATTATTCTTGTGTGGGACCCCTTGGTGCCAGGGATCCCTAGGAACCCGGGACCCTTGGTGCCAGGGGACCCTCAGTGCCAGGGGACCCTCAGTGCCAGGGGACCCTCGGTGCCCTGCATGTTGTTCCATCTGTCACTCTTCCCTGAAGCCTGCAACATGCATGCAACATCTAATTTTGCCCTATTCTCATGAAAATTATTTTCTTGTCCTTTTTCCTCTCTTCTGTCTCTCTACCTTCCTCTTCCCACGTCTTCTCTCTCTCTCCATGTCTCTCTCTTCACAGGTTTTCTTGTTCTTTCTAATGTCCTTCCTACCCTTCACCACAACCTTCTTCCCGACATACTTAACTCCCTTAAATCACCCCCATTATTCTTCTCTTACATTCTGTTCCTCACATCTATTCCTCCGTCCCATCTCTTCCTTACAACTCTCTCTCCCTTCCTTCTTTCCTTCTCTTCCCTGCCATTCTTTCGCAATTCTTAGTTATTACATTTACAGTATTAATGTTTTATTTATGCTTATTTCCCTCGTCTTTCTTTTACATTGCTACTTCTTCTTCTCTGAGTTCCATCTTCCTTTCTTCATACGTCCCAGTTCCTTATCTGTTCCAGCATTTCCCCTTTTCTTTAGTTCCACGTTTCTTTTTTCTCTACCGGATCTCATTTCCTATATTCTATTGTCTTCCCCTTTAATCCTTCTCCCTACCAGCTTCTTTCTTGTCTTCTTCTTGTCTTCCCCTTCAATCCTTCTTCTTACTAGCCTCTTTCTTGTCTTCTTCTTGTCTTCCCCTTCAATCCTTCTTCTTACTAGCCTCTTTCTTGTCTTCTTCTTGTCTTCCCCTTCAATCCTTCTTCTTACTAGCCTCTTTCTTGTCTTCTTGTCTTCCCCTTCAATCCTTCTTCTTACTAGCCTCATTCTTGTCTTCTTCTTGTCTTCTTCTTGTCTTCGCTTTCAATCCTTCTTCTTACTAACCTCTTCCTTGTCTTCTTCTTGTCTTCCCCTTCAATCCTTCTTCTTACTAGCCTCTTCCTTGTTTTCTTCTTCTTGTCTTCCACTTCAATCCTTCTCTTTACTAGCCTCTTTCTTGTCTTCTTCCTGCCTCTTTCTTCTCCAGCTCTCGGGCATTACTTCTGATTACCCCTGACTCTTTTTTCCATCTCTCTTCTCTCTTTCCGTTCTCTTTCTTGTGTTTTCCCTATCTCTTTTTCTACCGTTCCTTCTCCCTTTCCGTCCCTCGGGGAACTAAAATCCAGAAACAACCTATAAAACTCCCAACATTTTCACGAAGGGAAAAAAAGGAGCTTTTAAAAGATCTGGCACAAGACCTTCCACCAGTGGCGCCGACGAGAGAGAGAGAGAGAGAGAGAGAGAGAGAGAGAGAGAGAGAGAGAGAGAGAGAGAGAGAGAGAGAGAGAGAGAGAGAGAGAGAGAGAGAGAAAGAGATGAATGGTTCAGAGAACCGACAAGTTGATAAATTAGACACATGTGCAACACTTGGGTAGCTTTAATGTGGAAACGTTTCGCCACACAGTCTTCATCAGTCCATACAAAGGAGAATATATATATATATATATATATATATATATATATATATATATATATATATATATATATATATATATATATATATATATATATATATATATATATATATATATATATATATATATATCTTTGTTAAGAGAGAGTCGAACATATCCTTACTTGAAGCTGCGGAAAGAACTGAGGGAGGTTGGGGAGAGAGCTGAGGGAGGTTGGGGAGAGAGCTGAGGGAGGTTGGGGAGAGAGCTGAGGGAGACTAGGAAGAGAGCTGAGGGAGACTAGGAAGAGAGCTGAGGGAGACTATAAGTAAAGCAGAGAGGGAAAGAAGACATACACAAGAAAAAAGAAATGAGAAAGACACATGAAAAAATCTTATGTGAGAGAGCTGAAGGCGAAACATCTACCATGGTATTACTATGGTCCACCCAGGTCCACCCAGATACACCCAGACCCACCCAGGTCCTTCCAGACACACCCAGACCCACCCAGGTCCTCCCAGACACACCCGGGTCCACCCGGGTTCACTAAGGCTTGCAGTAAATTGAGCACGTTGGGGCTGGCAGTGGGAATTTGACCTATAGGGGGCGGATAGAAGAGAAAAAATAAGTCTAGAGGGAAGAGTTATGTGATCCTACTTGGATTACATCCGCCTCTACCAGTGTTTCCAGCAGAGTTGTAACCCCAGCTACTTCAGGCACTAACTGTGACCCCAGTGAATGTGACCCCAAGCTACTTCAAGCACTGTAACTGTGGCCCCAGTGAATGTGACCCCAAGCTACTTCAAGCACTGTAACTGTGGCCCCAGTGAATGTGACCCAAGCTACGTCAGGCACTGCAACTGTGGCCCCAGTGAATGTGACCCAAGCTACGTCAGGCACTGCAACTGTGGCCCCAGTGAATGTGATCCCTAGCTACTTCAGACACTGTAACTGTGACCCCCAGCTACGTCAGGCAATGTAACTGTGACCCCACCTACTTCAGGCACTGTAACTGTGACAACACCTACTTCAGGCACAGTAACTGTGACCCATTCTACTTCAGACACAGTAACTGTGACCCAAGATACTGCAGGCACAGTGTGACCCCAGCGACTATGACCTCAGCTACTTCTGACACTGTAATGGTGAGTCCAGCAGAAGCAGAGGTCTCATTGCAATGTGCGCACTTAACAACAGTAGAAGAAGATATCTCAATACTGTGTTTCAACTCAACAGCAACAGAAGCAGAGGGGTCACCACTGTGTTCCAACTCAGCAACAACAGAAGCAGAGGTCTCACTCACTGCTGTGTTCCCACTCAAAAACAACAGAAGCAGAGGTCTCACAGTTGTATTCCCACTCAACAGCAACAGAAGTAGAGGTCCCACCACTGTGTTCCCACTCAACAACAACAGAAGCAGAGGTCTCACCACTGTGTTCCCACTCAACAACAAAAGCAGAGGTCTCACCACTGTGTTCCCACTCAACAACAACAGAAGCAGAGGTCTCACCACTGTGTTCCCACTCAACAACAACAGAAGTAGAGGTCTCACCACTGCGCTCCCACTCAACAACAGCAAAAGCAGAGGTCTCACCACTGTGTTTCCAGTCAACAACAACAGAAGCAGAGGCCTCACCACTGTGTTTCCACTTAACAACAGAAACAGAGGTCTCACCACTGTGTTTCCACTCAACAACAACTGAAGCAGAGGCCTCACCATTGTGTTTCCGCTCAATAACAACAGAAGCAGAGGTCTCACCACTGTGTTCCCACTCAACAACAACAGAAGTAGAGGTCTCACCACTGTGTTCCCACTCAACAACAACAGAAGTAGAGGTCTCACCACTGTGTTCCCACTCAACAACAACAGAAGTAGAGGTCTCACCACTGTGTTCCCACTCAACAACAACAGAAGCAGAGGCCTCACCACTGTGTTTCCACTTAACAACAGAAACAGAGGTCTCACCACTGTGTTCCCACTCAACAACAACAGAAGCAGAGGTCTCACCACTGTGTTCCCACTCAACAACAGCTGAAGAAACTGCTATATAATTCTGGTTCTCTCAGTTAATTACTTCTTATAAATTGATTTTCTTTTCAAATAAAACCTAAAATATAATTAGACAATTATAACTGAACTCTCTCTTAAAATAATCCATGAAACTGCCTACATAACGTACAACTAATTTTAAGAAACGCTCATTTATGAATAGAAAAAAAAGTCTTTGACTCAGATGAAAGTGTAAATCCGATTCTTGTGT
This sequence comes from Cherax quadricarinatus, assembly GCF_038502225.1. Classification (NCBI taxonomy): domain Eukaryota; kingdom Metazoa; phylum Arthropoda; class Malacostraca; order Decapoda; family Parastacidae; genus Cherax; species Cherax quadricarinatus. The sequence goes on along the minus strand of NC_091333.1, from coordinate 13,017,239 downwards.
TTAAAAAACTGGTATACTTACGTTCACATTCAGTTTAGAAGCTATAATATTATCTGTAATTTTTTAAGCTTACCAACTTACCAATATATATATATATATATATATATATATATATATATATATATATATATATATATATATATATATATATATATATATATATATATACATATATATATATATATATATATATATATATATATATATATATATATATATATATATATATATATATATATATATATATATACATAATGTATTTATTTATATGCATACATATTTATGTGTTTACTTAGAAGAATATTCATTGAGTGTTAAAGGTATAAGATGGTAACATTGCAGGATACATGGAGAACCCTGGTCAGGGTATATTTCAACAATAAAGGTTATTCCATCTCGCAAACTAATCGTCGTGAAATTAAAGGCTGTTGGGAACCCAGGTGGCAAAATACTGGCTGGATGAGGCTCCCTGTCCTACCTAAATATAAGAGGATCAAAATGTTATAAATATGTCGGAGAACTAATTGGTTCTATTATATAAATGGCAGCCTTCAAACCTTTCTCTAGTGTGGCAGATACTAGTTCCTCTTGTAGTGTGGGAGATACTAGTTCCTCTTGTAGTGTGGGAGATACTAGTTCCTCTTGTAGTGTGGGAGATACTAGTCTCACTTCTAGTGTAGGATATACTAGTTGCTTTCGTAGTGTGGGAGATACTAGTCCCACTTGTAGTATGGTAGATACTAGTTCCTCTTGTAAATCTAAATGGATTATGAAAACATGTAATTATATTAAGTTTTATAACCTGCATGAACTGTCTCAGTGTAGACAACAAGAGCATTTCACCCCTCCATGGAAGATGTGCTCATTTAATATCACATACCTGCTAGTCCGTCCCTATAAGCTCATTGCTAGTAATCCCTTCCTTAAATCACTTGTTAATGCAACTGCTCAAGAAGAAATTTCTCACTTAGCTGGGAGTAATAGGTTATCATATGTTATATACACTGATGGATTTAAACAGGAGTCTTCTGGCAGGGCTGCATCTGCTCTTGTTGCCACCTCCCTAGTTAAGGACGATAATAAACTTGTTGAACTAGGCATAAGAATTAACAACTGGGCGTCTACACTGCAAACTGAATTGTTTGCAATCCTAATGGCGCTAAAGCTAACTTATGGCACTAAGCTTGACTATCACCATTACTGATTCTGTGTCATCACTGAAAGCTCTTAACTCATATAATGACTCCAAGAACATGCTCATTGGAGAAGCCAGGTATAGATACTCAAAAATCCGGGAAAAAAGGAATTGATGTACAATTGTTATAGAACCCATCACACATTGGATTACTCCTTCATGATAAAATTGATATGTTAGCCAAGAAGAGTACCCTGAAGGAGAATGTAGAATATAACTTTGGTGTCTCTGTGTCTAGCATTAGGAATATAAGAGAGAATATAGATAAGTATGTTAATGGAGCAACTGGCAATGTGAACAGACTGACTGATGTTGTAGTGGCCAGGCTTAGGCTTGGTTACAAGTACTTCTGGCAGTTTGGGAGACACACAGATAATGATCAAACTAAATGCAGATTATGTGGCCAGGTATATGGTCCCACTGTCTTGAACACTATGTGCTTAATTGTTCACATACTGAGTAATATAGAGATAGACAGTATAATAACCTATGTGACATATCAAGATATCTTAATAAGATACCAGATATATTAAGCAAATGTCCTAAATTTGCTTGTAACAGATAAATGAACGGTAGATACAAATCCAAATGTACACCTGTTAACTCCTTTTGAGGCCTAGTTCCTAGGCCTTTTGTGTATCCATATGGTCTTGCACTACCGTCCACAGGATGGATATGGGGTGCACAGTCAACTAGCCACTGCGGTGGCAAAATCTAAAATATCTAATCTAATCTTGTAGTGTGGGAAATACTAGTCCCACTTCTAGTGTGGTATATATTAGTTAAACATTCACACACATACACATGCGCGCGCGCGGGACCAGGAGCTGCGGCTCGACCCCTCCAACCACAACTAGGTGAGAATGCACACACACACACACACACACACACACACAGGAAGACAGCAGCGAGTCAAGGTACGTGGCGGGGTGTCAGAGTGGGCACCTGTGACCAGCGGGGTCCCACAGGGGTCAGTCCAAGGACCAGTGCTGTTTCTGGTATTTGTGAACGACATGACGGAAGGAATAGACTCCGAAGTGTTCATGTTTGCAGATGACGTGAAGTTAATGAGAAGATTTCATTCGATCGAAGACCAGGCAGAACTACAAAGGGATCTGGACAGGCTGCAGACCTGGTCCAGTAATTCGCTCCTGGCGTTCAACCCCACCAAGTGAAAAGTCATTAAAATTGGGGAAGGGCAAGGAAGACCGCAGACGGAATACAGTCTAGGGGGCCAGAGACTACAAACCTCACTCAAGGAAAAAGATCTTGGGGTGAGTATAACACCAGGCACATTTCCTGAAGCGCACATCAACCAAATAACTGCTGCAGCATATTGCCGCCTAGCAAACCTCAGAACAGCATTCCGACATCTTAATAAGAAATCGTTCAGGACCCTGTACACCGTGTACGTTAGGCCCATATTGGAGTATGCGGCACCAGTCTGGAACCCACACCTAGCCAAGCACGTAAAGAAACTAGAGAGAGTGCAAAGGTTTGCAACAAGACTAGTCCCAAAGCTAAGGGGCATGTCCTACGAGGAGAGGTTAAAGAAAATCAACCTGACGACACTGGAGGACAGGAGAGATAGGGGGGACTTGATAACGACATACAAAATACTGAGAGGAATTGACAAGGTGGGCACAGACAGGATGTTCCAGAGATGGGACACAACAACAAGGGTACACAGTTGGAAGTTGAAGACACAGATGAATCACAGGGATGTTAGGAAGTACTTCTTCAGCCACAGAGTAGTCAGAAAGTGGAATAGTTTGGGAAGCGATGTAGTGGAGGCATGATCCATACATAGCTTTAAGCAGAAGTATGATAAAGCTCACGGTTCAGGGAGAGTGACCTAGTAGCGATCAGTGAAGAGGCGGGGCCAGGAGCTTGGACTCGACCCCTGCAACCTCAACTAGGTGAGTACGCACACACACACACACACACACACACACACACACACACACACACACACACACACACACACACAAACACGCACACACACACACACACACACGCTCACACTTCAGTTTCTGGGTGGTTGTAAAGCTCTAATGAGGAGGTCTAGGAATTACACTCAATACACAGCTTCGATGTTGACTTAAAAGACTCATGGGGCCAGAAACAGTACTGCCGCTCCAAGTAGTCTAGAAGACGTGGCCCAAGAGGCGTGACCTGATCCTCTACAAACGTAAATTGGTGAGCACACCTAAAATAAACAACAACGGATTTCTATTTGAAAGCCTCGATACCATTTTACGGGCCATAGCACCTGTTAAACTGGTGATATGAAGCCTATATTCTTCACATCAGTCGATTTAACATCCAACTGGATATCTGGCGATATATACCATGATATTATACCCATTATATATATATACCCAAGTATTCCCTGTGCTGCTTGGTGGGAATTCTGGACGAGACGCCAAGCTGGGAGTAGTGAACAGTGTGGGAAAGATGCAGTGTGTTGAATATTGCTTTATTGAGTAATATCGTAGTACTTCTCATCATCATCAGTATCATCCCCGACACCATCATCATCACCACGGCTTTTCATATCAAAGTAATCAAAGCATTATATATTTAGACAAATAATTTCACACTGATATAAAGGGCCGTATTCGATATTTTAACAAAAGCTCAACAATAACACTAATATCCCGCTTCACAGAGCACATTAATTTCAGAATATATGGGAAACATATATGGAAAATAGCTAAAAAAAAAAAAGCTTCCTGGGCCAATCAAAATCTGACAGCTTTTCCTGGTGACGCTGACATCACGTCTGGCTATTAACAGATAAAACAGATCTCACTGTTAACACCGATTATCTGTCGTCTGTTAATGGTTCTGGGAATTATCTTCTCCAAAGCCAGGTCTCAGACCAGGCAACAAACAGAATACACATGTAGCATACACAGATTTTGCAAAAGCCACTGACAAGTGCGATCATGGTGTAATAGCACACAAAATGCGTGCTAAAGGGATAACCGGCAAAGTAGGCAGATGGATCTTCAACTTTCTAAGCAATCGCACACAAAGAGTAGTGGTCGAGTTAAATCAGATGCTGCCATAGTGAGGAGCTCTGTCCCACAAGGCACATTACTCGCACCTATCCTGTTCCTTATTCTCATGTCAGACATAGACAGAGATGTAAACCACAGCACTGTATCATCTTCTGCAGACGATACTAGGATCTGCATGAGAGTGTCATCCATTGAGGACACGGCAAAGCTCCAAGAAGATATAAACCAAGTTTTCAAATAGGTAACGGTGCCGGATCAGCCGGGCTGTGGTTCGTACGTTGGATTGCGTGCGACGAACAGTAACAGCCTCGTTGATGAGGCCCTGATCCACCGGAAGGCCTGGTCGTGGACCGGGCCGCGGGGGCGTTGATCCTCGGAATGCCCTCCAGGTAGACCTCCTAGGTAGGAAACGAAATTATTGAACGTAAGATTAAAAACCCTTTTGTCACCTCTTCCCTTCCAGTTCTCTTTGACACAAATCTGATAGACTCATCAATTTTGTTCATCCAATGTAAACCTATTCGGAAGCCTCCTGATCCTATATCGACAAAGCTGTGTTCGAAATATTCATGACAATCACATAAACTGCCTGTATAACGTTCATTTTTTTCTTTGGGGGATGGGATGATGGAGGGACATGGTAACTTTTAATATACATAGTCTTCAGTATGACAATAATACCCTATACTGGCACATGAATGTCAGTGGTATATATGAGGTGTATATATATCGCAGTGCTTGTATATACTGAGAGTTTTTAGTCATCTTGCCATGACAGATGGTGGAGGTCGATAAGAATGGCTCCACCATCTGCCTACCTTTCCCTCACATCGGCACCATCTAGTTACTTTCCCTCACATCCCTCATGTCAGTCGGAGTGCCGACAAATTCCCAACACCGGACTGGCCCACCTACCAACAAATGAATAAAGAAAACACTCACAGAAACGGAACTAAAAATAGCGATAAAGCTCCTCTGGCTGGGGCAATGGCGCTTAACAAGAAAAAATGGGAAGAGACGGTGATGGAAAACAAACACTGGACTCAAAAACAATTGAAGGATAGAGGTAGGGAGGGGGAGGGGGAGGGGAGGGGGAAGGGGAGAGGGAGGGAGCCGTAATGGGAGAGAGAGAGAGAGAGAGAGAGAGAGAGAGAGAGAGAGAGAGAGAGTGGAGGTAGAGGTTTGCCTGTGACTGGCTTCGAGAGTTCTTCTCGCGCAGCCAGCCCTGAGGCCAGGCTTCCATGTCTGCCGCACGATTAATCAGACTGTTGCTACCCGCGGCTGGCCGGCTGAAAAGAGAAGGGGGGAGAGAGAGAGAAGAGGAGGAGGAGAAGGAGGCAAAGGAGGGGGAAAAGAGAGGATGAGTTCACAGGGAAAACAAATTTACACAAAAACCAATAACAATTCACCCACATTTGGGACACTGTGATGTACGTTTATTTATTACATATATAGGGATTATTAAACTGAATAACTTACCCAGAAGGTCAGGGGAACTTTTTGAGTCAAGCCATTACTGAATAACAACGTGACCCTAGTGTGACCACTCAACCTAGACACATGTTACCCAAGAGTGACCACTCAACCTAGACACATGTTACCCTACAGTGACCACTCAACCTAGACACATGTTACCCTACAGTGACCACTCAACCTAGACACATGTTACCCTACAGTGACCACTCAACCTAGACACATGTTACGCTACAGTGACCACTCAACCTAGACACATGTTACCCTACAGTGACCACTCAACCTAGACACATGTTACGCTACAGTGACCACTCAACCTAGACACATGTTACCCTACAGTGACCACTCAACCTAGACACATGTTACCCTTGAGTGACCACTCAACCTAGACACATGTTACCCTACAGTGACCACTCAACCTAGACACATGTTACCTAGAGTGACCACTCAACCTAGACACACGTTACCATTGAGTGACCACTCAACCTAGACACATGTTACCCTAGAGTGACCACTCAACCTAGACACATGTTACCCTAGAGTGACCACTCAACCTAGACACATGTTACCCTAGAGTGACCACTCAACCTAGACACATGTTACCCTAGAGTGACCACTCAACCTAGACACATGTTACCCTAGAGTGACCACTCAACCTAGACACATGTTACCCTAGAGTGACCACTCAACCTAGACACATGTTACCCTACAGTGACCACTCAACCTAGACACATGTTACCCTACAGTGACCACTCAACCTAGACACATGTTACGCTACAGTGACCACTCAACCTAGACACATGTTACCCTACAGTGACCACTCAACCTAGACACATGTTACCCTTGAGTGACCACTCAACCTAGACACATGTTACCCTACAGTGACCACTCAACCTAGACACATGTTACCTAGAGTGACCACTCAACCTAGACACACGTTACCATTGAGTGACCACTCAACCTAGACACATGCTACCCTAGAGTGACCACTCAACCTAGACACATGTTACCCTAGAGTGACCACTCAACCTAGACACATGTTACCCTAGAGTGACCACTCAACCTAGACACATGTTACCCTAGAGTGACCACTCAACCTAGACACATGTTACCCTAGAGTGACCACTCAACCTAGACACATGTTACCCTAAAGTGACCACTCAACCTAGACACATGTTACCTAGAGTGACCACTCAACCTAGACACGTTACCCTAGAGTGACCACTCAACCTAGACATATGTTACCCTGGAGTGACCACTCAACCTAGACACATGTGGCCCTTGAGTGACCACTCAACCTATAAATATGTGACCCTAGAGTGGCCACTCAACCTAGAAACATGTGGCCCTAGAGTGACCACTCAACCTAGAAACATATGGCTCTAGAGTGACCACTCAACCTATAAACATGTGGCCCTAGGGTGACCACTCAACCTATAAACATGTGGCCCTAGGGTGACCACTCAACCTAGAAACATGTGACCCTAGAGTGACCACTCAACCTATAAATATGTGACCCTAGAGTGACCACTCAACCTATAAACATGTGACCCTAGAGTGACCACTCAACCTATAAACATGTGACCCTAGAGTGACAACTCAACCTAGAAACATGTGGCCCTAGAGTGACCACTCAACCTATAAACATGTGACCCTAGAGTGACCACTCAACCTATAAACATGTGACCCTACAGTGACCATTCAACCTAGACACATGTGGCCCTAGAGTGACCACTCAACCTATAAATATGTGGCCCTAGAGTGACCACTCAACCTATAAACATGTGACCCTACAGTGACCATTCAACCTAGACACATGTGACCCTACAGTGACCACTCAACCTAGACACATGTGATGATAGTGTGACCACTCAACGTAGGCACATATGACGCTAGTGTGACCACTCAATCATAAAACATACGCTAGTGTGACCACTCAACCTAGACACGTGACGCTAGTGTAACCACTCAGCCTAGACACATGTGACGCTAGTATGACCACTCAACCTAGAAATATGTGACGCTAGTGTGACCACTCAACCTAGACACATGTGATGCTAGTGTGACCACTCAACCTAGACACATGTGACGCTAGTGTGACCACTCAACCTAGACACATGTGACGCTAGTGTGACCACTCAACCTAGACACATGTGACGCTAGTGTGACCACTCAACCTAGACACATGTGACGCTAGTGTGACCACTCAACCTAGACACATGTGACGCTAGTGTGACCACTCAACCTAGACACATGTGACGCTAGTGTGACCACTCAACCTAGACACATGTGACGCTAGTGTGACCACTCAACCTAGACACATGTGACGCTAGTGTGACCACTCAACCTAGACATATGTGACGCTAGTGTGACCACTAAACCTAGGCGCATGTGTGGTTAGTGTGACCACTCAGCCTAGACATATGTGACGCTAGTGTGACCACTCAGTCTAGATACATGTGGCGCTAGTGTGACCACTCAACCTAGACACATGTGACGCTAGTGTGACCATTCAACCTAGACACATGTGACGCTAGTGTGACCACTCAACCTAGGCACATGTAACCCTAGAGTGACCACTCAACCTAGACACATGTGACCCTAGAGTGACCACTCAACCTAGACACATGTGACCCTAGAGTGACCACTCAACCTATAAATATGTGACCCTAGAGTGACCACTCAACCTAGAAACATGTGGCCCTAGAGTGACCACTCAACCTAGAAACATATGGCTCTAGAGTGACCACTCAGTCTATAAACATATGACCCTAGAGTGACCACTCAACCTAGAAACATGTGGTCCTAGAGTGACCACTCAACCTATAAACATGTGACCCTAGAGTGGTCACTCAACCTAGACACATGTGACGCTAGTGTGACCACTCAACCTAGACACATGTGATGATAGTGTGACCACTCAACCTGGACACATATGACGCTAGTGTGACCACTCAATCATAAAACATACGCTAGTGTGACCACTCAACCTAGACACATGTGACGCTAGTGTGACCACTCAACCTAGACACATGTGACGCTAGTGTGACCACTCAACCTAGACACATGTGATGCTAGTGTGACCACTCAACCATAAAACATGTTATGCTAGTGTGACCACTCAGTCTAGACACATGTGGCAATAGTGTGACCACTCAACCTAGACACATGTGACGCTAGTATGACCACTGAATCTAGACACATGTGATGCTAATGTGACCACTCAACCTAGACACACGTTACGCTAGTGTGACCACTCAACCATAAAACACGTTACGCTAGTGTGACCACTCAACCATAAAACACGTTACGCTAGTGTGACCACTCAACCATAAAACACGTTACGCTAGTGTGACCACTCAGCCATAAAACACGTTACGCTAGTGTGACCACTCAACCATAAAACACGTTACGCTAGTGTGACCACTCAACCATAAAACACGTTACGCTAGTGTGACCACTCAACCATAAAACACGTTACCCTAGTGTGACCACTCAACCATAAAACACGTTACGCTAGTGTGACCACTCAACCATAAAACACGTTACGCTAGTGTGACCACTCAACCATAAAACACGTTACGCTAGTGTGACCACTCAACCATAAAACACGTTACGCTAGTGTGACCACTCAGCCATAAAACACGTTACCCTAGTGTGACCACTCAACCATAAAACACGTTACGCTAGTGTGACCACTCAACCATAAAACACGTTACGCTAGTGTGACCACTCAACCATAAAACACGTTACCCTAGTGTGACCACTCAACCATAAAACACGTTACGCTAGTGTGACCACTCAACCATAAAACACGTTACGCTAATGTGACCACTCAACCATAAAACACGTTACGCTAGTGTGACCACTCAACCATAAAACACGTTACGCTAGTGTGACCACTCATCCTAGACACATGTGATGCTAGTGTGACCACTCAACCATAAAACACGTTACGCTAGTGTGACCACTCAACCATAAAACACGTTACGCTAGTGTGACCACTCAACCATAAAACACGTTACGCTAGTGTGACCACTCAACCATAAAACACGTTACGCTAGTGTGACCACTCATCCTAGACACATGTGATGCTAGTGTGACCACTCAACCATAAAACACGTTACGCTAGTGTGACCACTCAACCATAAAACACGTTACGCTAGTGTGACCACTCAACCATAAAACACGTTACGCTAGTGTGACCACTCAACCATAAAACACGTTACGCTAGTGTGACCACTCATCCTAGACACATGTGATGCTAGTGTGACCACTCAACCATAAAACAAGTTACGCTAGTGTGACCAGGAAGGTTGCCCAGAGTATATTTAACAAGGGGGATTGTCTGTTTTTCAATATTGTAAATTATTCACGTCTCAATGTTTCACTCGAGTCAAATAAACCAGTGTTTTGTTGGATGGTTTATTATTGTTTCGTTAAATCCACGTTATAGATAACAAGCTTAACGCTTTCACGTTAATTAATACTGCCATTAAAACTTTATATTATACTCGTTTATATGAACATCCATACATTGTAACACAATAAACATTATAATAAACAATACAACACAAAACATTGAGATCTAAATGAGTGTTTTATTTATTTACAGTCCTTTTTATATTGTCATAATATATATATATATATATATATATATATATATATATATATATATATATATATATATATATATATATATATATATATATATATATATATATATATATATATATATATATATATATATATATACAGCATATTATTAGTATACATTAGTATCACCTCAAAATTACATTACTACCTCCAGGATTACATTCTCCTGAAGTCGACTGAAGAAACGTATTGTGCAGGCGAAACGTTTCGTTAAGTGTTACATATGTGTCTTAGTAACCAACATTATACAGAGAAAATGTCAGTTCAGCGAAAAGATGATAGGAAGCTGGTCACAGTTCTTAGCTCTGCTGGCCTTGTATATCCACGGTTCTTAGTACTAAATTTTCCTTGTTCTCTGCCGCTCTCTGGGTAAAGTCGACTTCCTGACACCATTTGCAAGTCAGATCTGCGTAAACCCCGCTCACTCTTGCTCACAATCTCTACTTAAACCTTTAAAAATTGATTGTATATTTTGCTGTTGTAGCTAAGGCGAGACAAAAAAAAGCATGGACAAAGAAAGGGTGATATGAGATACTTTTTAATGCACTCTTTTATAGATTTAAATGAAATTTGGGCAGCGGAATAGAGTGATATTGCTGTGTGGTGCTTCGATGCAAGTGACACGCACATGACACGTCTATGACATGGCACGTGACGCGCACATGACACGTCCATGACATGGCACGTGACTCGCACATGACACTTAATGTTCCCATGACGCTCATATGACATCAATGATACAACGTAATGCATATATGATACATGCATGATACCCACATGACACACACGACACATCCCAGACTTGATCAGTCTGACTATTAGTGTTAGTGAAGAAAAGTCCAGCATTAACTTGCCAGGAACTTTCTTGAGGAACGCGTCAAGTTCCCCTCCAAGACAGTCGGGAGTCTTTGGGGTAATTCATTTGAATCTATAAGAATAAGAGAGAATATATTCCAGGGAATGAACTTTGGGAAGAGAGAATATATTCCAGGGAATGAACTTTAGGAAAAGAGAATATATTCCAGGGAATGAACTTTAGGAAGAGAGAATATATTCCAGGGAATGAACTTTAGGAAAAGAGAATATATTCCAGGGAATGAACTTTAGGAAGAGAGAATATATTCCAGGGAAACTTTAGGAAAAGAGAATATATTCCAGGGAATGAACTTTAGGAAGAGAGAATATATTCCAGGGAATGAACTTTGGGAAGAGAGAATATATTCCAGGGAATGAACTTTGGGAAGAGAGAATATATTCCAGGGAATGAACTTTGGGAAGAGAGAATATATTCCAGGGAATGAACTTTAGGAAAAGAGAATATATTCCAGGGAATGAACTTTAGGAAGAGAGAATATATTCCAGGGAATGAACTTTGGGAAGAGAGAATATATTCCAGGGAATGAACTTTGGGAAGAGAGAATATATTCCAGGGAATGAACTTTAGGAAAAGAGAATATATTCCAGGGAATGAACTTTAGGAAGAGAGAATATATTCCAGGGAATGAACTTTGGGAAGAAAGAATATATTTTAGGGAATCAACTTTGGGAAGAGAGAATATATTCCAGGGAATGAACTTTGGGAAGAGAGAGAGAGAGTGGGGGAGAAGGAATGACTGGAAGGCCACAATAATATTAATGGTCACAATAAGTCTTCTGAGAGGATACTTAAGTTAAGTCATAAAATGTTTGAGAAAGATTGGCTGCTGATCCTTTTGTGTGGGGCTTAAGTTTGTCCCTCCTGGAGAGAGAGAGAGAGAGAGAGAGAGAGAGAGAGAGAGAGAGAGAGAGAGAGAGAGAGAGAATATGAGTTTACAAACCCTAAAAAGAGAGAAAATTAAGAACGAACAGAAATACAGAACCTACGAGGGTGTGGAAGTGAAGCAGAGGGCGCAGAAATGTAATTATAAATAGTAAGAGATGAGAAAGTTTGGCAAAGTTAGGAAGGAGTGAGCAAGAGGGGAAGAGAGAGAAGGAAGAGCAATAAAAGGAGCGAATAAGAGGCGAGTGAGAGACAATTTCGGGAATGGCGGAGGAAATAACTGAATACAGGATTAACGGAAGAGGTTTGATAGGAAAGAGGAAGTGCATAGATTATGGAGGCTAGAGGAAGACTGAAAGGGATAGAGGGAGTGAGAGAGATGGAAGGAGAGAGTGAGATAGATGGAGTAACAGTGCCAGTTAGCCAAACTATAGGGCACAATGTATGACTCAAAATTTACGAGAGGTCCATTCACAATTATACCGGAATTCTCGTATATCAGCGTCGATGATAATGGCCAGTGATCAATAATCAGTAAATACGGCAACTTTGAGTAGCTGGTGGGAAGTAAACCCTGCCTGATGGTGCTTTACAACTCTGTACAATTCTGATCCAAATAGTGTACTGCCTACAAGGGTCAAGAAAGACATGCGATGCATTTGTCTAGAGCTTTTCCTAGTCACGATCAAGCTCTACACGGAAAGAAACGTCGACGCACTAAACACTTGTTCTGCATTGTGCGTCATCCTGACTGTGATTGGTGTGGGAGGAGAAAGAAAAAAAAGGTCGGTCATTGGATGAAAAAAAAAATCGCAGTTGAGGTTAACAAATGGGCATTCAAGTCTGATAAATTCTCGTGTGGCTATAAATCACCTGATAATGAAATGTGTACATTGGGTGTTGGTGTGCTTAGAGTGAAAAGATCAGAGGTAACAAGTGGGTTAGTGGCACTTCAATATACGTATTGTGTACCTGGCCACGCTGTTTGGTGGCCAGGTACCTGAATAGTGATTGTTGCAACCAGTCACTCAGGCACTTAGTTAACCACACAGTAATTCCAACTGCCATTCCGTAAGGTACTGTACTGTGCTACCATTAACAATGCTACCAGCAGCACTACGCTACAAGGAACACTATTGCAACATTATTGTTACCAGCAACACTATTGTTACCAGCAACACCATGCTACCAGCAACACTATGCTATCAGCAACACTATATCACCAGCAACACTGTACTACCAACAATACTGTGTTACCAGCAGCACTGTGCTACCAACATTTCAGGTATGACTATTTTTATCTTCTGTGGCTCTGGTTTTGTGTCTTCTCTGCCTTTGATTAGAAAAGTGAACTCTTTGCCTCGAAATGTCTAATACCTTTCTTCCTCCTACGGTTCCTCCTCTCCTTCTTCTCTTCTACCTTCCCTGCTTCCCTCCTTCCCTCTTAAATTCCCTCTCTCTTTCCTACTTTCCCTACTTCTCTTTTACTTTCCCCCTCATGCAATCCCTGCTTACCTCTCTCTCTCTCTCTCCCACATTCCCCCCCCCCAGTATTTCTCCTCCTCCCACATTAAGTCCCTTCTTTCCTAATAGCTTCAATCTCTCTCTCTCTCTCTCTCTCTCTCTCTCTCTCTCTAAACACAAGGTAGCGGTACATGTGTTTGAAGCTTTTTTTATCATTTGATAGCGAGAGAAGGCAAGTTTTATTACTATGGGTTGTCAAGTTAACTGTAAATAACGTGAGACCAGACGTGATGTGGATCATGTCAAGTTTGGTTGAGGATGTCCAGGGTGGGTTAAGGATGGTCCAGTGTGAATTGAAAAAGATCAAGGTTGGGCGGAGGATGATCCATGGTGGGTTTAGGATGGTCCAAGGTGGGTTGAGGTAGGACCAGCACGAGGGGGCAGAGACACATGAATGAATAAACAGAGGCGTCCCAATGAAGCGTGTGAGGTAGCACTTAGGAGAGAGCGTAGCTATACTGGACGCCATTCCACGCACGAAGGACCAATTTTCTCAATGTAGGTTTGTTATTGCTGCCACCAGCCCTCGCTGGTCCGTGCTGAGGCTGGTCCAGGCTGCCACTGGCCCCGTTGGTCCATGCTGAAGCTGGTCCAAGCTGCCACTGGCCCCGTTGGTACATACGAGGCTGGTCCAGGCTGCCACCATACAGCACTGGTCCATGCTGAGGGTGGTCCAGACTGCCACCATTCATCACCAGTCCATGCAGAGGCTGGGGTCCAACATCATGCTCCATAAGTCAGTCACAAAAGGCAGGACTGATCACATAAATATACTGGTTGTACCTTGCCTGACGCGCACCCGCGCGCGCACACACACACACACACACACACACCACACACACACACACACACACACACACACACACACACACACACACACACACACACACACACACACACACACACACACACATTCCAGCACAATTTAGGAGACTAATGTGTATAATCTATTCCCATGAACGAAAAAACTTGGTAAATATGTCGAGAACAGAATCCTTGACGCATTTTTTTGAGGAAAGTACAGAGCTTTATAAATTAAAAAGCTGATCTGATTAAAGCAACAAATTATTGAGATTAAACAGAATATAATGTCAAGTAACTATGATATAGTTAGGTTGGCTGAATACGTCTCACTGGAACTGTGATTTAGCGTAATTGGGCATTTCTACAAGTGGTGCTGTGATTTAAAGCTAATGGGAATTTCACCATGCTCTACTACCATAGTAATGGTTGGTAATGACAGCAGTACACTCGATGATTTGTGGCACGACTGTTTGACACAGAATATTGATAAGAATATGAGTGTTTCTATCCTCATCTATCACACACAACCTTTAATGGCAATTGACTAGAATTCTAAGCAATTTGTTTTGTGTGATTTTGTATATGTGAAAAACACCTCATTTTTTTTTAACCTTTGTACTAAAATAAATATTCATAAACATTGTCGTAGTTACTAATACTACAACCACCACCACCAGCCATCACTACTACCACAACCACCACCACTAGCCATCACTACTACCACAACCACCACCACCAGCCATCACTACTACCACAACCACCACCACCAGGCATTGCTACTACCACAACCACCACCAGCCATCATTACTATCACTACCACCAGCAACCATTACTTCTATCACTATCACCAGCAGCAATTACTATTATTACTACCACCACCACTACCAGCCATTGCTTCTATCACTACCACCACCAGCCATCACTACTACCACAACCACCACCAGCCATCACTACTACCACAAGCACAACCAGCCATCACTACAGTCACCACCACCACCAACCATCACTATTACCACCACCACCAGCCATCACTACTACCACCACCACCACCACCACCAGCCATCACTTCTACTAACACCACCACCAGCCATTACTTCCACCACCACCACCACCAACCATTACTACCACCACCACCACCAGCCATTACTACCACCATAAACTCCACCAGCCATCACTACTACTACTACTACCACCACCAGCAGCCATCATTACTACCACCACCACCACTATCCATCACTACTACAACCACCACCATCCATCACTACTACTACCACCACCAGCACCAGCCATCACTACCACCACCACCACCACAACCACCACCATCCATCACTACTACTACTACTACCACCACCACCACCACCAGCCATCACTACTACTACCACCACCACCACCATCCATCACTACTACTACCACCACCACCACCAGCCATCACTACTACTACCACCACCACCCTCATCCATCACTACTACTACCACCACCACCAGCAGCCATCACTACTACTACCACCACCACCAGCCATCACTACTACTACTACTACTAACACAACAACCACCACCACCATCCATCACTACTACTACCACCACCACCAGCAGCCATCACTACTACTAACACCACCACCACCACCAGCCATCACTACTACTGCCACCACCACCACCAGCCATCACTACTACTACCACCACCACCATCAGCCATCACTACTACTACCACCACCACCACCAGCCATCACTACCACCACCACCACCACCACCACCACCACCACCACCAGCCATCACTACTACTACCATCACCACCTCCAGCCATCACTACCACCACCACCACCACCAGCCATCACTACTACTACCACCACCACCACCAGCCATCACTACTACTACTGCTACTACCACCACCACCACCATCCATCACTACTACTACCACCACCACCACCAGCCATCACTACTACTACCACCACCACCACCAGCCATCACTACTACTACCACCACCACCACCACCACCAGCCATCACTACTACTACCACCACCACCACCAGCAGCCATCACTACTACTACCACCACCACCACCAGCCATCACTATTACTACTACCACCACCACCATCCATCACTACTACTACCATCACCACCACCAGCCATCACTACTACCACCACCACCACCACCAGCCATCACTACTACTACCACCACCACCACCAGCCATCACTACTACTACTACTACCACCACCACCATCATCCATCACTACTACTACCACCACCACCATCAGCCATCACTACTACTACCACCACCACCATCAGCCATCACTACTACTACCACCATCATCACCACCAGCCATCACTACTACTACCACCACCACCACCAGCCATCACTACTACTACCACCACCACCACCAGCCATCACTACTACTACTCCGACCACCACCACCACCACCACCACCACCAGCCATCACTACTACTACCACCATCACCACCAGCCATCACTACTACTACCACCACCACCCTTATCCATCACTACTACTACCACCACCACCACCAGCCATCACTACTACTACCACCACCACCAGCCATCACTACTACTACTGCTACTACCACCACCACCACCAGCCATCACTACTACTACCACCACCACCATCCATCACTACTACTACTACCACCACCACCACCACCACCATCCATCACTACTACTACCACCACCACCACCATCCATCACTACTACTACCACCACCACCAGCCATCACTACTACTACTGCTACTACCACCACCACCACCATCCATTACTACTACTACCACCACCACCACCAGCCATCACTACTACTACCGCCACCACCACCAGCCATCACTACTACTACCACCACCATTACCAGCCATCACTACTACTACTACCACCACCACCACCACCAGCCATCACTACTACTACCACCACCACCACCAGCCATCACTACTACCACCACCACCACCACCAGCCATCACTATTACTACCACCACCACCACCACCACCACCACCACCACCACCACCACCAGCCATCACTACTACTACCACCACCACCACCACCACCACCAGCCATCACTACTACTACCACCACCACCACCACCACCACCACCAGCCATCACTACTACTACCACCACCACCACCACCACCAGCCATCACTACTACTACCACCACCACCACCAGCCATCACTACTACTACCACCACCACCACCAGCCATCACTACTACTACCACCACCACCACCAGCCATCACTACTACTACCACCACCATCACCACCAGCCATCACTACTACTACCACCACCACCACCAGCCATCACTACTACTACTACGACCACCACCACCAGCCATCACTACTACTACTACGACCACCACCACCACCACCAGCCATCACTACTACTACCACCACCACCACCAGCCATCACTACTACTACAACCATCACCACCAGCCATCACTACTACTACCACCATCACCACCAGCCATCACTACTACTACCACCACCACCCTCATCCATCACTACTACTACCACCACCACCAACAGCCATCACTACTACTACCACCACCACCACCAGCCATCACTACTACTACCACCACCAACAGCCATCACTACTACTACCACCACCACCAGCCATCACTACTACTACTACCACCACCACCACCACCACCACCACCACCACCACCAGCCATCACTACCACCACCAGACATATACAAAAACGTACGCACCTCAACACAATTCAAAATTACCATAAAGATATTTAATCATTACTAGCACAGCAGGTGTAGATGGCCCTCTCACCTCCCTCTCTCCCTCTCACCTCCCTCTCACCTCCCTCTCTCCCTCTCACCTCCCTCTCACCTCCCTCCCTCTCTCATAAATCAACCCCAAGAATGAGGCAGTAACGGGGCAGGGGGAGGAGGTACAGAGATAACGGGACACAATGTTAATCTGCTTACCCATGTAAACTGGCCATTGTTACTGTTATATAAATTTAGCACGATGTTAAGTTAGTGTTGTAAGGAGGTGTGATAACAATGATGGAAGATGGGAAGTACTCTGCCTGCAGGATGAAGCTGGTGTGTCACGGAGGTGAGGTGTCTGATACAAGCATGTTAAACGTGTCCTACATTTTAGATTCTGCCACCGAAGCGGATAGTTGATTGTGCAGCCCATATCCATCCTGAAGATGGAAGTGCTAGAGCTTATGGATATGAATGGTATATAATACCGACAAGTTGAGATTAAGACGCATGTGCAACATCTGGGTATCTTTACTGTAGACGTTTCGGCATTCTCTGGCTTGTATTGATAAAGCCACTGGATGGCGAAACGTCTACAATAAAGATACCCAGATGTTGCACATGTGTCTTAATCTCAGCTTATGGATACACAAGAGCCTAGACACTAGACCCCATAAGGGTTTACAGTATCTGGATTTATATCTACCGTTCTACTCACACACGATTGCTGCGCCTTTCTTATCGTCTCTAGGACGTGGTGATGGGCAACTTGCATAAACTGCTACCGACAATAAATAAACACTCTACTTTTCTCTGTGTTTCTTGATAGACATTATTCCTCTTCCATTTCCTCTCCACTTTTAAGAGACCTGGTATAAAATCGGGTCGCGGGAGCGATGATTCTCAGACCCATAGCAGATAGTATTGAGTGAAGGTGTGTAACAAGGAAGGCAGTACTAGCAAAGTGACCTGATGTTACAGTACCAGCAAAGTGACCTGATGTTACAGTACTAGGAAAGTGACCTGATGTTGCAGTACTAGCAAAGTGACCTGATGTTACAGCACCAGCAAAGTGACCTGATGTTACAGTACCAGGAAACCGACCTGATGTTACAGCACTAGGAAAGTGACCTGATGTTACAGTACTAGGAAAGTGACCTGATGTTACAGTACTAGCAAAGTGACCTGATGTTACAGTACTAGCAAAGTGACCTAGTGTTACAGTACTAGCAAAGTGACTTGATGTTACAGTACTAGCAAAGTGACCTAGTGTTACAGTACTAGGAAAGTGACTTGATGTTACAGTACTAGCAAAGTGACTTGATGTTACAGTACTAGCAAAGTGACCTGATGTTACAGTATCAGCAAAGTGACCTGATGCTACAGTATCAGCAAAGTGACCTGATGTTACAGTACTAGGAAAGTGACCTGATGTTGCAGTACTAGCAAAGTGACCTGATGTTACAGCACCAGCAAAGTGACCTGATGTTACAGTACCAGGAAACTGACCTGATGTTACAGTACTAGGAAAGTGACCTGATGTTACAGTACTAGGAAAGTGACCTGATGTTACAGTACTAGCAAAGTGACCTGATGTTACAGTACTAGCAAAGTGACCTAGTGTTACAGTACTAGCAAAGTGACTTGATGTTACAGTACTAGCAAAGTGACCTGATGTTACAGTACTAGCAAAGTGACCTGATGTTACAGTACTAGCAAAGTGACTTGATGTTACAGTACTAGCAAAGTGACTTGATGTTACAGTACTAGCAAAGTGACCTGATGTTACAGTATCAGCGAAGTGACCTGAAGTTACAGTATCAGCAAAGTGACCTGATGTTACAGTACCAGCAAACTGACCTGATGTTACAGTACCAACAAAGTGACCTGATGTTACAGTACTAGCAAAGTGACCTGATGTTACAGTACCAGCAAAGTGACCTGATGTTACAGTACCAGCAAAGTGACCTGATGTTACAGTACTAGCAAAGTGACCTGATGTTACAGTATCAGCAAAGTGACCTGATGTTACAGTACCAGCAAACTGACCTGATGTTACAGTACCAGCAAAGTGACCTGATGTTACAGTACCAGCAAAGTGACCTGATGTTACAGTACTAGCAAAGTGACCTGATGTTACAGTATCAGCAAAGTGACCTGATGTTACAGTACCAGCAAACTGACCTGATGTTACAGTACCAGCAAAGTGACCTGATGTTACAGTACCAGCAAAGTGACCTGATGTTACAGTACCAGCAAAGTGACCTGATGTTACAGTACTAGCAAAGTGACCTGGTGTTACAGTACCAGCAAAGTGACCTGATGTTACAGTACTAGCAAAGTGACCTGATGTTACAGTACCAGTAAAGTGACCTGATGTTACAAAACCAGTAAAGTGACCTGATGTTACAGAGGGCGTCTTGTCATCAAGTTTTAAACTCCTTTACCTAGCCAGGTAATATTACTTTTGGTGTATTTTAATGGTGTACAATACTGACATGTTGATGAGTAAGACACAGGTGTAATTCTTTAGGTATCCTATATTGTTAAGACGTTTCGCCTACTAAGCAGGGGAAACAGTCAATTCAACAGGCACAACGTTTCAACAATAACGGTACCTACTGTAAGTGATGAACTTGTGTCTATTTCACCACCAACATCTATTTTTTCCTTGCTTTCTAGTCGATCATATTTATTTCCTAGATGTTACTAGCCCGCTGCATATTATCAAACCTTTTTCAAGCCATTCCATCATTTTTTTTTATTTTGAAGGTATTTCTGGATGTGAGGAGCCGCGGGCAGACACCTCACTCTGGCAACAGTTTAAGACTCTCCACTTGCCTGTCGTCTTCCATTACCTCTCGGGGCAGATGGCGCTGTCATAACGTGTGATGCTACAACTGATACTTATTTATTTATAGTATCGAGAGGAAATTGCAAAACGTGAAAGCGTGCAACGTCACGTGCAATACGCGAGACTGAGTGTGGCGGTAAGGGCCTTCTTTGTTTTACACGATCTTTGTAGATAAATTCTTGGGGAGATAGGTTAAGAGATAGCTTTACTGATTTGTGAAACTGTGGCAGTGAGACCATTGTCGTTTTCACCCTGAAATAAATACGACAGGACCATAACAAGCTAGGCTAGGAAAATATCACAACATGGCAGTATTTACCTTGCGTTTACCTGACTTCTATTCCGGGAGACTCCGTTCCCCGCGGCCTGGTTCCAGACCAGATCTGCCGGCTGTTTTCCTGGTCGACCAAGCAGTTGGTACCAACCACATGTAGTTCAGCTTATGCACCACAATCTGGCTGATCAGGAACTGATTAAACGAACTTACGAATTCTCTCTTAAAGAAAGTATTTCGCTAGTGCATGATGGGAAGGTGGGGAAAAGTCGAGGTCCCCTTACACTTATTGAAATCTCTCTTAGTGTGCTCATCACGTCTTTGCTTTTCATAGGAAGTATTTCGCACCGTTTGCGAAAAATCTTACTTTCATATGGAATGATTCTGAGTGCAGGATAGGACCTGCTCCTCCAGGATTTATCGGGTATAAATCATGTACAGCAACGTCAGAATACTTTAAGATAGGAAAGCATCCTAACACACTAGAATAGGAACACATCCTAGCACACTAGGATAGGAACACATCCTAGCACACTTGAATAGGAACACATCTCAACACACCAGGATAGGAACACATCCTAACACACTAGGATAGGAACACATCCTAGCACACTAGGATAGGAACACATCCTAGCACACTTGAATAGGAACACATCCTAACACACTAGGATAGGAACACATCCTAGCACACTGGGATAGAAACACATCCCAACACACCAGGATAGGAACACATCCTAGCACACTAGGATAGGAACACATCCCAACACACCAGGAAAGTATCAAATCAAACAACACAATCTTATAAAGTGGGTCCAAGAGCCAGGTTCAACACCGGTAATTACATACACAGACTGCTCCCACGCAAATATTGACTACTTGAGACCAACAGGTCACGAAGGAAGCTTGTACTCACCGAAGCTAATTTCAACTTTTACCCTTATGGCATGCACACCGAGAGGTGTATATGTCTTTGCTTTGATCTTATTTAAAAGATTAAGGAATACATGCGACTTGCAGCGTTAATGACCCTCGTGTAGTCAATAGACTTTAAACCTAACTAAACGTCTACTTTCACCCACTTTCCTCCACTTTCATCCACTTTCATTACATGACACTTTCATCATTAAACTCTATCATCCATTTATTACTCCACTGGCCCAGTTTATATGAAATTTTTTGAAGGATTCCACACTCATTAAAATTTACTGCCTTGCAGAATTTGTTTGACATAAATCTTAAAATATCGTCATAGCAGTTAACTGTTTGTGACGATATATTAATAAACATTATAAACATTACCAGTGACAGTACTACTTGTGGACTATGATCATTAATAAACATTATAAACACTACCAGTGACAGTACTACTTGTGGACTATGATCATTAATAAACATTATAAACACTACCAGTGACAGTACTACTTGTGGACTATGATCATTAATAAACATTATAAACACTACCAGTGACAGTACTGCTTGTGGACTATGATCATTAATAAACATTATAAACACTACCAGTGACAGTACTACTTGTGAACTATGATCATAAAAAAAACATTATAAACACTACCAGTGACAGTACTACTTGTCAACTATGATCATTAATAAACATTATAAACACTACCAGTGACAGTACTACTTGTGAACTATGATCATTAATAAACATTATAAACACTACCAGTGACAGTACTACTTGTGGACTATGATCATTAATAAACATTATAAACACTACCAGTGACAGAACTACTTGTGAACTATGATCATTAATAAACATTATAAACATTACCAGTGACAGTACTACTTGTGGACTATGATCATTAATAAACATTATAAACACTACCAGTGACAGTACTACTTGTGAACTATGATCATTAATAAACATTATAAACACTACCAGTGACAGTACTACTTGTGAACTATGATCATTAATAAACATTATAAACACTACCAGTGACAGTACTACTTGTGAACTATGATCATTAATAAACATTATAAACACTACCAGTGACAGTACTACTTGTGAACTATGATCATTAATAAACATTATAAACACTACCAGTGACAGTACTACTTGTGGACTATGATCATTAATAAACATTATAAACACTACCAGTGACAGTACTACTTGTGAACTATGATCATTAATAAACATTATAAACACTACCAGTGACAGTACTACTTGTGAACTATGATCATTAATAAACATTATAAACACTACCAGTGACAGTACTGCTTGTGGACTATGATCATTAATAAACATTATAAACACTACCAGTGACAGTACTACTTGTGAACTATGATCATTAATAAACATTATAAACACTACCAGTGACAGTACTACTTGTCAACTATGATCATTAATAAACATTATAAACACTACCAGTGACAGTACTACTTGTGAACTATGATCATTAATAAACATTATAAACACTACCAGTGACAGTACTACTTGTGAACTATGATCATTAATAAACATTATAAACACTACCAGTGACAGTACTACTTGTGAACTATGATCATTAATAAACATTATAAACACTACCAGTGACAGTACTACTTGTGGACTATGATCATTAATAAACATTATAAACACTACCAGTGACAGTACTACTTGTGAACTATGATCATTAATAAACATTATAAACACTACCAGTGACAGTACTACTTGTGAACTATGATCATTAATAAACATTATAAACACTACCAGTGACAGTACTACTTGTGGACTATGATCATTAATAAACATTATAAACACTACCAGTGACAGTACTGCTTGTGAACTATGATCATTAATAAACATTATAAACACTACCAGTGACAGTACTACTTGTGAACTATGATCATTAATAAACATTATAAACACTACCAGTGACAGTACTACTTGTGGACTATGATCATTAATAAACATTATAAACACTACCAGTGACAGTACTGCTTGTGAACTATGATCATTAATAAACATTATAAACACTACCAGTGACAGTACTACTTGTGGACTATGATCATTAATAAACATTATAAACACTACCAGTGACAGTACTACTTGTGAACTATGATCATTAATAAACATTATAAACACTACCAGTGACAGTACTACTTGTGGACTATGATCATTAATAAACATTATAAACATTACCAGTGACAGTACTGCTTGTGAACTATGATCATTAATAAACATTATAAACACTACCAGTGACAGTACTACTTGTGAACTATGATCATTAATAAACATTATAAACACTACCAGTGACAGAACTACTTGTGAACTATGATCATTAATAAACATTATAAACACTACCAGTGACAGTACTACTTGTGGACTATGATCATTAATAAACATTATAAACACTACCAGTGACAGTACTGCTTGTGAACTATGATCATTAATAAACATTATAAACACTACCAGTGACAGTACTACTTGTGAACTATGATCATTAATAAACATTATAAACACTACCAGTGACAGTACTACTTGTGGACTATGATCATTAATAAACATTATAAACACTACCAGTGACAGTACTGCTTGTGAACTATGATCATTAATAAACATTATAAACACTACCAGTGACAGTACTACTTGTGAACTATGATCATTAATAAACATTATAAACACTACCAGTGACAGTACTACTTGTGAACTATGATCATTAATAAACATTATAAACACTACCAGTGACAGTACTACTTGTGAACTATGATCATTAATAAACATTATAAACACTACCAGTGACAGAACCACTTGTGAACTATGATCATTAATAAACATTATAAACACTACCAGTGACAGTACTACTTGTGAACTATGGTCATTAATAAACATTATAAACACTACCAGTGACAGTACTACTTGTGAACTATGATCATTAATAAACATTATAAACACTACCAGTGACAGAACTACTTGTGAACTATGATCATTAATAAACATTATAAACACTACCAGTGACAGTACTACTTGTGAACTATGATCATTAATAAACATTATAAACACTACCAGTGACAGTACTACTTGTGAACTATGATCATTAATAAACATTATAAACACTACCAGTGACAGTACTACTTGTGAACTATGATCATTAATAAACATTATAAACACTACCAGTGACAGTACTACTTGTGAACTATGATCATTAATAAACATTATAAACACTACCAGTGACAGTACTACTTGTGGACTATGATCATTAATAAACATTATAAACACTACCAGTGACAGTACTACTTGTGAACTATGATCATTAATAAACATTATAAACACTACCAGTGACAGTACTACTTGTGAACTATGATCATTAATAAACATTATAAACACTACCAGTGACAGTACTACTTGTGGACTATGATCATTAATAAACATTATAAACACTACCAGTGACAGTACTACTTGTGAACTATGATCATTAATAAACATTATAAACACTACCAGTGACAGTACTACTTGTGAACTATGATCATTAATAAACATTATAAACACTACCAGTGACAGTACTACTTGTGGACTATGATCATTAATAAACATTATAAACACTACCAGTGACAGTACTACTTGTGAACTATGATCATTAATAAACATTATAAACACTACCAGTGACAGTACTACTTGTGAACTATGATCATTAATAAACATTATAAACATTACCAGTGACAGTACTACTTGTGAACTATGATCATTAATAAACATTATAAACACTACCAGTGACAGTACTACTTGTGAACTATGATCATTAATAAACATTATAAACACTACCAGTGACAGTACTACTTGTGGACTATGATCATTAATAAACATTATAAACACTACCAGTGACAGTACTACTTGTGAACTATGATCATTAATAAACATTATAAACACTACCAGTGACAGTACTACTTGTGAACTATGATCATTAATAAACATTACCAGTGACAGTACTACTTGTGAACTATGATCATTAATAAACATTATAAACACTACCAGTGACAGTACTACTTGTGGACTATGATCATTAATAAACATTATAAAGACTACCAGTGACAGTACTACTTGTGAACTATGATCATTAATAAAAATTATAAACATTACCAGTGACAGTACTACTTGTGAACTATGATCATTAATAAACATTATAAACACTACCAGTGACAGTACTACTTGTGAACTATGATCATTAATAAACATTATAAACATTACCAGTGACAGAACTACTTGTGAACTATGATCATTAATAAACATTATAAACACTACCAGTGACAGTACTACTTGTGGACTATGATCATTAATAAACATTATAAACACTACCAGTGACAGTACTACTTGTGAACTATGATCATTAATAAACATTATAAACACTACCAGTGACAGTACTACTTGTGAACTATGATCATTAATAAACATTATAAACACTACCAGTGACAGTACTGCTTGTGGACTATGATCATTAATAAACATTATAAACACTACCAGTGACAGAACTACTTGTGAACTATGATCATTAATAAACATTATAAACATTACCAGTGACAGTACTACTTGTGAACTATGATCATTAATAAACATTATAAACACTACCAGTGACAGTACTGCTTGTGAACTATGATCATTAATAAACATTATAAACACTACCAGTGACAGTACTGCTTGTGGACTATGATCATTAATAAACATTATAAACACTACCAGTGACAGAACTACTTTCGAACTATGATCATTAATAAACATTATAAACATTACCAGTGACAGTACTACTTGTGAACTATGATCATTAATAAACATTATAAACACTACCAGTGACAGTACTGCTTGTGAACTATGATCATTAATAAACATTATAAACACTACCAGTGACAGTACTACTTGTGAACTATGATCATTAATAAACATTATAAACACTACCAGTGACAGTACTGCTTGTGGACTATGATCATTAATAAACATTATAAACACTACCAGTGACAGAACTACTTGTGAACTATGATCATTAATAAACATTATAAACACTACCAGTGACAGTACTACTTGTGAACTATGATCATTAATAAACATTATAAACACTACCAGTGACAGTACTACTTGTGAACTATGATCATTAATAAACATTATAAACACTACCAGTGACAGTACTACTTGTGAACTATGATCATTAATAAACATTATAAACACTACCAGTGACAGTACTACTTGTGAACTATGATCATTAATAAACATTATAAACACTACCAGTGACAGTACTACTTGTGAACTATGATCATTAATAAACATTATAAACACTACCAGTGACAGTACTACTTGTGAACTATGATCATTAATAAACATTATAAACACTACCAGTGACAGTACTACTTGTGAACTATGATCATTAATAAACATTATAAACACTACCAGTGACAGTACTACTTGTGAACTATGATCATTAATAAACATTATAAACACTACCAGTGACAGTACTGCTTGTGAACTATGATCATTAATAAACATTATAAACACTACCAGTGACAGTACTACTTGTGAACTATGATCATTAATAAACATTATAAACACTACCAGTGACAGTACTGCTTGTGGACTATGATCATTAATAAACATTATAAACACTACCAGTGACAGTACTACTTGTGAACTATGATCATTAATAAACATTATAAACACTACCAGTGACAGTACTACTTGTGAACTCATCCACTCTCTTCTTGAATGAGTTCTATAAATTCCATAAAAATAAATTAAGAACTTAATATTCTGACACTAAACAGTTTTATATCAACACGTTGCTGCTCTCTCAGAATGTTTCGTTCACTTATTTTGTCCTTCAAGAGGAAAGCTTCGATGCTACAAATTCTTCATTCATGGAATCGAAGCTTACTTTCCATTCCTCAGATTAATCCTGATTACCTATAGCATTTTTTCAGGTTCCTAATTACCCTTACGGTTTAGCTCTTCCTAATGAATTTAATGATTATTATTACCTCATATTTTTTGTCGAATGAGATGCGTGATGAAAACAAATGTAGGAAGGGGCAAAGGGAAGGATGAAGGGAAGATGGGGAGGCAAGGATTGGTGAGCAAACAGATGGGCAAAGAAGGACAATGGTGACTGGGAGAGAACAATTAACACGATGTTTAAGGGTTTTATGAGGTGTGCAAAGTGGAGCTCCCACGACCCTGTTGCTGCTACTGCTGTTGGTGCTGCGGTTTCTGCTATTGTTGTTGCTGCTGTTTCTGCTGCTGTTATTGTTGCTACCGTTGATGCCGAGGATGATACTACTGCTGGTGCTGCTGCTAGTATTGCTGTTGCTGTTACTACTGTTGTTGTTGCTGCTGCTCATGCTGTTGTCACTGCTGCTGATTCTGCTGTTTTTGTTGCTGCTGCTTCTCTCATTGCTGGTGGTGGTGCTGCTACTACTACTTCTGCTGCGGTTTGCTGCTGGTGCTGCCACCACCACTGCTGCTGCTGCTGCTGCTGCTGCTGCTGCTGCTGCTGCTGCTGCTGCTGCTGCTGCTGCTGCTGCTGCTGCTGCTGCTGCTAGTGCAGTGTGAGAGGTACATCCGGCGGGACTGTGACTATGGTCACGGTCCAGCAATCTTAATGAGGCCGCCGCCCGCGAGGTTTTTGTACAAATGTGACTCATAATTATCCAGCATCCAGGGTCGCAGTCACATCAATAACATGGAGAGGACCAGCATCCAGGGTCGCAGTCACATCAATAACATGGAGAGGCTCAGCATCCAGGGTCGCAGTCACATCAATAACATGGAGAGGCTCAGCATCCAGGGTCGCAGCCACACCAATAACATGGAGAGAACCAGCATCCAGGGTCGCAGTCACATCAATAACATGGAGAGAACCAGCATCCAGGGTCGCAGTCACATCAATAACATGGAGAGGACCAGCATCCAGGGTCGCAGTCACATCAATAACATGGAGAGGACCAGCATCCAGGGTCGCAGTCACATCAATAACATGGAGAGGACCAGCATCCAGGGTCGCAGCCACAACAATAACATGGAGAGAACCAGCATCCAGGGTCGCAGTCACATCAATAACATGGAGAGAACCAGCATCCAGGGTCGCAGTCACATCAATAACATGGAGAGGACCAGCATCCAGGGTCGCAGTCACATCAATAACATGGAGAGGACCAGCATCCAGGGTCGCAGTCACATCAATAACATGGAGAGGACCAGCATCCAGGGTCGCAGTCACATCAATAACATGGAGAGGACCAGCATCCAGGGTCGCAGTCACATCAATAACATGGAGAGGACCAGCATCCAGGGTCGCAGTCACATCAATAACATGGAGAGGACCAGCATCCAGGGTCGCAGTCACATCAATAACATGGAGAGGACCAGCATCCAGGGTCGCAGTCACATCAATAACATGGAGAGAACCAGCATCCAGGGTCGCAGCCACATCAATAACATGGAGAGAACCAGCATCCAGGGTCGCAGTCACATCAATAACATGGAGAGGAACAGCATCCAGGGTCGCAGTCACATCAATAACATGGAGAGAACCAGCATCCAGGGTCGCAGCCACATCAATAACATGGAGAGAACCAGCATCCAGGGTCGCAGTCACATCAATAACATGGAGAGAACCAGCATCCAGGGTCGCAGTCACATCAATAACATGGAGAGGATCAGCATCCAGGGTCGCAGTCACATCAATAACATGGAGAGAACCAGCATCCAGGGTCGCAGTCACATCAATAACATGGAGAGAACCAGCATCCAGGGTCGCAGTCACATCAATAACATGGAGAGAACCAGCATCCAGGGTCGCAGCCACAACAATAACATGAAGAGGACCAGCATCCAGGGTCGCAGTCACATCAATAACATGGAGAGAACCAGCATCCAGGGTCGCAGTCACATCAATAACATGGAGAGAACCAGCATCCAGGGTCGCAGTCACATCAATAACATGGAGAGGATCAGCATCCAGGGTCGCAGTCACATCAATAACATGGAGAGAACCAGCATCCAGGGTCGCAGTCACATCAATAACATGGAGAGAACCAGCATCCAGGGTCGCAGTCACAACAATAACATGGAGAGGACCAGCATCCAGGGTCGCAGTCACATCAATAACATGGAGAGAACCAGCATCCAGGGTCGCAGTCACATCAATAACATGGAGAGAACCAGCATCCAGGGTCGCAGTCACATCAATAACATGGAGAGAACCAGCATCCAGGGTCGCAGTCACAACAATAACATGGAGAGGACCAGCATCCAGGGTCGCAGCCACATCAATAACATGGAGAGGACCAGCATCCAGGGTCGCAGTCACATCAATAACATGGAGAGGACCAGCATCCAGGGTCGCAGCCACATCAATAACATGGATAGGACCAGCATCCAGGGTCGCAGCCACACCAATAACATGGAGAGAACCAGCATCCAGGGTCGCAGTCACATCAATAACATGGATAGGACCAGCATCCAGGGTCGCAGCCACATCAATAACATGGATAGGACCAGCATCCAGGGTCGCAGTCACATCAATAACATGGAGAGGACCAGCATCCAGGGTCGCAGTCACACCAATAACATGGAGAGGACCAGCATCCAGGGTCGCAGTCACATCAATAACATGGATAGGACCAGCATCCAGGGTCGCAGTCACACCAATAACATGGAGAGAACCAGCATCCAGGGTCGCAGCCACATCAATAACATGGAGAGAACCAGCATCCAGGGTCGCAGTCACATCAATAACATGGAGAGGACCAGCATCCAGGGTCGCAGTCACAACAATAACATGGAGAGAACCAGCATCCAGGGTCGCAGTCACATCAATAACATGGAGAGAACCAGCATCCAGGGTCGCAGTCACATCAATAACATGGAGAGAACCAGCATCCAGGGTCGCAGTCACATCAATAACATGGAGAGGACCAGCATCCAGGGTCGCAGTCACATCAATAACATGGAGAGAACCAGCATCCAGGGTCGCAGTCACATCAATAACATGGAGAGAACCAGCATCCAGGGTCGCAGTCACATCAATAACATGGAGAGGACCAGCATCCAGGGTCGCAGTCACATCAATAACATGGAGAGGACCAGCATCCAGGGTCGCAGTCACATCAATAACATGGAGAGAACCAGCATCCAGGGTCGCAGTCACATCAATAACATGGAGAGAACCAGCATCCAGGGTCGCAGTCACAACAATAACATGGAGAGAACCAGCATCCAGGGTCGCAGTCACATCAATAACATGGAGAGGACCAGCATCCAGGGTCGCAGTCACATCAATAACATGGAGAGGACCAGCATCCAGGGTCGCAGTCACAACAATAACATGGAGAGAACCAGCATCCAGGGTCGCAGTCACACCAATAACATGGAGAGGCTCAGCATCCAGGGTCGCAGTCACACCAATAACATGGAGAAGACCAGCATCCAGGGTCGCAGTCACATCAATAACATGGAGAGAACCAGCATCCAGGGTCGCAGTCACACCAATAACATGGAGAGGCTCAGCATCCAGGGTCGCAGTCACACCAATAACATGGAGAGGACCAGCATCCAGGGTCGCAGTCACACCAATAACATGGAGAGGACCAGCATCCAGGGTCGCAGTCACACCAATAACATGGAGAGGACCAGCATCCAGGGTCGCAGTCACACCAATAACATGGAGAGGACCAGCATCCAGGGTCGCAGTCACACCAATAACATGGAGAGGCTCAGCATCCAGGGTCGCAGTCACACCAATAACATGGAGAGAACCAGCATCCAGGGTCGCAGTCACATCAATAACATGGAGAGGACCAGCATCCAGGGTCGCAGTCACACCAATAACATGGAGAGAACCAGCATCCAGGGTCGCAGTCACATCAATAACATGGAGAGGCTCAGCATCCAGGGTCGCAGTCACACCAATAACATGGAGAGAACCAGCATCCAGGGTCGCAGTCACATCAATAACATGGAGAGGACCAGCATCCAGGGTCGCAGTCACACCAATAACATGGAGAGAACCAGCATCCAGGGTCGCAGTCACACCAATAACATGGAGAGAACCAGCATCCAGGGTCGCAGTCACATCAATAACATGGAGAGGACCAGCATCCAGGGTCGCAGTCACACCAATAACATGGAGAGAACCAGCATCCAGGGTCGCAGTCACACCAATAACATGGAGAGAACCAGCATCCAGGGTCGCAGTCACATCAATAACATGGAGAGGACCAGCATCCAGGGTCGCAGTCACACCAATAACATGGAGAGAACCAGCATCCAGGGTCGCAGTCACACCAATAACATGGAGAGAACCAGCATCCAGGGTCGCAGTCACATCAATAACATGGAGAGGCTCAGCATCCAGGGTCGCAGTCACACCAATAACATGGAGAGGATCAGCATCCAGGGTCGCAGTCACAACAATAACATGGAGAGAACCAGCATCCAGGGTCGCAGTCACATCAATAACATGGAGAGAACCAGCATCCAGGGTCGCAGTCACATCAATAACATGGAGAGGATCAGCATTCAAGGCCGCAGCCACACCAGTAACACACTATCCCAGGGAGAGGATCAACATCCAGGGTCGCAGCCACACCAATAACACACCATTCCAGGGAGATGACCAGAATCCAGGGCTACAGCCACACCAATAACACACCATCCCAGGGAGAGGACCAGCATCCAGGGCTACAGCCACACCAATAACACACCATCCAAGGGAGAGGACCAGAATCCAGGGCTACAGCCACACCAATAACACACCATCCCAGGGAGAGGATCAACATCCAGGCCCACAGCCACACCATCATTCCGTTTATATGCTCAAAGAATTCTGTAGAGTATGTTCTCTGCTTCTATTATGTCCTTCAACATTTATCTTCTTTGAAAAAAGTCTGTGACGCCAGACAATGTTAAAAAATTATAAACTTAAAATCGAAAGCTTTGAAATCTTTAAGCCAAAAACTTTTAAACTCCCAATTTTAAAGCCTTTTAAACGTCCAAGTCTAGAGCTTAAAAAAAAAAAGTCTGAATTCTGAGATATTTATTGTATGCTTCCAAGCATTTTAAAAAATAAAAAGAATATTTTTATGATTAGAGATTGTGCATATTATTTTTTTATTACAAACTTTCACACATTTTAACATAGCAAACTTTTTAATAGTTTTTCTAGTGATTCTTAATCAACGTCAAGACGGACCAAATAACTGATCTGCTTCGACGCTTTAAGATAATTATGGGAAAATTGAAGGATCAAATCCATGACATAAGATGTAGTTATAATAATAATAATAATAAAAATAATAATAATAATAATAATAATAATAATAATAATAATAATAATAATAATATTAATATTAATAATAATAATAATAATAATAATAATAATAATAATAATAAGAAGAAGAAGAAGAAGAAGAAGAAGAAGAAGAAGAAGAAGAAGAAGAAGAAAAAGAAGAAGAAAGATTATCTTCATAAGATAAAGAAGAAGAAAAAGAAGATAATTTTTCTTCCTCTTCATGTCATTATTATTATTATTATTATTATTATTATTATTATTATTATTATTATTATTATTATTATTATTATTATTATTATTATTATTATTTATATTATTATTCATATTATTGAAATATTTTAAAAGTAAAATTATTACAATTAAATTTTCTTTCGCACTTAAGCCCCTATGTCTCATACAGATATACATATGTCTCGTAAAAACACATATACATACAAGGAAATACATATGTATACGGCCATAACACAGCCCTTCATACAGCATGAGGAGGAGGTCTTGATGTCGTAACAATTACTAATATTTCTTTCAAGGGACATGAGAAGGAGGTCTTGATGTCGTAACAATTACCTATATTTCTTTCAAGGGACATGAGGAGGAGGTCTTGATGTCGTAACAATTACTAATATTTCTTTCAAGGGACATGAGGAGGAGGTCTTGATGTCGTAACAATTACCAATATTTCTTTCAAGGGACATGAGGAGAAGGTCTTGATGTCGTAACAATTACTAATATTTCTTTCAAGGGACATGAGGAGGAGGTCTTGATGTCGTAACAATTACTAATATTTCTTTCAAGGGACATGAGGAGGAGGTCTTGATGTCGTAACAATTACTAATATTTCTTTCAAGGGACATGAGGAGGAGGTCTTGATGTCGTAACAATTACTAATATTTCTTTCAAGGGACATGAGGAGGAGGTCTTGATGTCGTAACAATTACTAATATTTCTTTCAAGGGACATGAGGAGGAGGTCTTGATGTCGTAACAATTACTAATATTATCATGTGGGAGTTCGATACGTGGATTAGGGTAGAAATACTCACGTAGGCTGTTATTACTTATAATTGCTGTTATGTGGAGGGAGCCGCAGCCGTTACCTATCTCCTTGGTTACACTCGTCAAACTGACTAGCCGGCTGGCCAGTACCCCGTAGTGGGTCTTTTGAAAATAGTGTCAGCTCAGCACAGACCGTGACTCAAGACGGTTGGTCGATGAGTCAACGGACAGGTTACTGGTAACTGGTTACTGGTAACTGGTTACTACTACTGAGAGCTCGGCGACGCTAACGTATGTCGTCCCGACATACAACTAATACAAACTAGAGATGGCAGGTATACGGCTTGGGCTGATTCTATACAATGTCAAAGTACACAACATGAAACATTATAGATACATAAGTAGAACATTGGAATGAAAGCTTAGGTAACTGAAACTGTAATGCAATACAAGGTATACTATAGTACAACTTAAAACTCAACAAATGAACAACGAACTCAACATTGACATTACAAGTGATAAAAACAAAAATTTTGATCGATCGATCTGTATTCATGTGATCTACGGATTCTGAGGAAGGAATATATACAAAGAAAGAGTGTTTAACAGAAAGGCAGATTCGGTGCACGCAAATCTAGACTGTTAACTCTCAGAATGCGGAGAGAACACGAACACAAAAAAAAAAAAATTCTTGAATACTGATAAGTTGATACTGTAACTATTCATCTATACAGGTTATTTACATTTAACCCCAACTCTGCTAGGGTAAGATTGGCATATGCAGAATGGGTGTCATCTCTGGGAGGATCAAACTCTGTAGCATTGGCTAACTCATGCTGTATTTGAGGCAAATCTGAATTGGAAGTTACAAATGATACTTGAGGATTTCTCAATACCTGTCGTGTACGTAGGGAATAACGACATTCAGGTTGATCATCTGACTGAGTATCAGAGGAAGAGAGTACAGGATCAGGAGGATTATCAGAGTCTGTCACATTAGTCTGGGTTGGAACGTCATTATCATCACATACTAACTTCATATGATCCAAATGCGATTCTTTATACTGACCAGTACTAATCTCTCTAACCTTATACTTATTACCAGTGATATGTTCAACTACTCGATAAGGACCAACAAACTTTTGATCAAGCTTTGGCATAGCAGACGTTTTGTTAAAATTAGTCAGCATAACTCTCGAACCTACTTTGATTTTGGAAGGCTTTACTCGAGTATTTGCGACTCTTGTAAATTCAGCTGTTGATTTATGAAGTGTTTCACGGATTCTTCTAAAAACACTTTGAGCTAAGCTGGTACGAGTTGCTACGAAATCATCAGGGTTGTAATTTGGTTTCGGATTAGAATATAACAACTCATAAGGCAAACGTTTATCTACACCATACAATGCATAATGTGGAGTGTCACCTATAGAAACATTGTAAGCAGAATTTATAGCACACTGCACATCAGGTATAACTTCATCCCAAGTTTCACTATTGGGATTGATAGTGGCTCTCAATACATCAAGTACTTTCTTATTGGTTCGTTCCGCTAACCCATTGCTGGCAGGATGATGAGGAACAATGGTGGATTTAGAGATCTTGTACAAGGTACACAAATTTTCAAGAATTTCATTACAGAATTCACCTCCATTATCTGTTACTAGGGACTTAGGGGTGGTATGCCTGCAGATAATGCGTTCTGCTACTGTCTCGGCAGTCTTATCTGCAATAGGAACTAACTCGCAATATCTGGTGAAATGGTCTACCATAACACACAGATGTTTGTTACCTTGGAGGGAACATCGGAAATTAGTTAACAAATCTAGCGCAACTCTTTCCCAAGGTTCGCTAGTAGTTGGATACACTTGGATTGGATTAGGACCATTAGCATTGCCTTTATGTTGCATGCAGACACTACATTTCTTAACATACTCAGAAATATCAGTTGCCATACGAGGCCAAAAGTATTTCAATCTGGCTTGTTTTACTGAACGATCCATACCAGGGTGTGCAACACCTGGTACATCGTGAACTAGCTGTAAGGCTACATTCACTAGTGACTGTGGAATTACTAACTGGTATACTCTTCTGCTAGGAGTACCCAACTCGGCTGTTCGATACAGTAATTCTTGGTTCATGAGAAAGTCACTGATGGGAGCTGGTGGCTTCACAGTCAGAATAAGATCTTCCTGGAGCAGGAATCGAATCACACCAGACCACAAGGGATCGGTTCTTTCTTACTGGAGGAATGAACAAACTCGGTGGAGTGGATGACTCCCCCCGGTTGAAAAATTAACGCTATAACACGCAATATGAGCAAGGGAGAACGAATCTACTATCTCAAACTGCAAGCACAGGAGAAAAGAAATGAACACGGTGAACAATGCTGATATTCTGAGTCGCACACAGTGACACGAGGTATCAACTATAAAGAAACTACACTTACAAACTTTAACAACGTGGAAGTTACTCGAGAAATAACTTCTTACAATGCACTGATTACTGTCAACTAGGATGGGATCACAATCTGAAACACAAGGGACAACAAACACTCAAGTGAGCACACTAGCCACAGAAACGTCTTTCTGCACGGCTTGTGGCATCAGCAAGAGATGGCATAACTCGTTGCAAGTAAAGTTCTTCTCAAAGCGTCCCCTGGGAAGGAACGAATACTTGAACAAGTCGCCATCGCAAGGATAGTAGAGCACTATCGTGCGTGCATGATATTGTGACTGGAGTCCAGACAGGAGTGACAGTATTACTAGTGCCTGACCGCTCGGCTACGTTAATAAGTAATTCACGGATCTATAGGAACTTAATCTGAACTTCACATTTCGCAGCACTTTAACAAATCTCAGATACAAGCTGTGAGAACAAACACATTGCTCGAGGGCTAGGTATTGTCTGTCAGTCAGTAAGGGAATGTAAGGACTGATGACAGGACCAGCAGTAGTAGCCTGAGAGGTCTGAGTGTCGACATTCACTAAAGTATCACTTGACGGTATGTGAGACATAATGGCAAAGTAACACGAGAACAAATAAAGCAAAAATAATGAACAATAAAAATGATATAAAATTCTAGAATTGAAATGAAAAGATATACAACTAATTTTGCAAAAATAATAAAAAATTAATATCTAAGATACACTGCAAGAGGAAGGAAAACTCAATTTAAAGGACTAATGACCAAGAAAAAAAAAAATTTACATTGAAATATACAAGTAAAAATATTACTGGAGACTGAATTAAATTCAAAATGAGCTATCTTTACTCTTGCTAATAAAAAAAATTAATTAATTAAATTATTTAAATCAATGTGAAAGTGTAAAATAAAATTATTAAATTGTTAACTGGGAAATTTTAAATATTTTCTAAGAATGCATAGACAAAATTAAAATATAAATCATAAAAATAGCAATAAAAGAAAATAATTCACTGCAGAACAGTTCAACAAAATAATTCACTTCAGAACAAGTGCAACAAAATAAAGTATAGAAACAATCACTGCAGTAATAAAGTGTCACTGGGAAAACTCAGGTAAAATAATGAATTAAAATATGAAGACCAAAAAAAAATAAACTGATTGAACACTTTAACTCTTAATTGTAAATTAGACAAAACAATTTACTCAAACAGAGTAAGAAAAACACTTTACGTTAAAAGTAATTGAAATTGCATCAAGAGTGAATTTGTTCAAGAATATAAAAATATGAAAAAAATAAAACACAGGAACAAAACAGGGAATATAACACTTACAGTGACGGAGCACCCAACAGTATTAATTTATTCTTACAACAAATTCCTGCTGTGACTGATACAACAAAATCTTGCTTTGACTGATACGACAAAAATTTGCTGGCAAAAATAATGGTACACAGTCTGCGAAAAAATTAGAGGAATGAGACACTGTTGGCACACGAAAAAAAAAAAAAAAAAGACACACATAGAAATAAATGGATAATTTAGTATACTGGGGTGAATATCACTGCATGAAATACAGTGATAATTACTGGAGAATACAACGCTGAAAGAATACAATAAAAAAAAATGAATCACTTCACACAGGGTGACTGACTGGTACACTACACAATAATACTTACTAGAGACAGGAGTAGCATAAGAAAAAACACAGAATAAAAAATATAAGATAAATAAAAACACTGAAAAATATTGTAAAAATTAACGAGTCAAAGAAAAACTGAAAACACAAGGTTTAGAGTACACAAACAATTTACTATAAATGTCTCACACACGCAAATGTCTTTAAATGCAAGAAAAATATCTCAAGAAAATTATCACTGGAGTCGGGAGTAGGAGACGGACGGTGAGTACTGGTGGGGGCGGGTGTATGGTGTCCCGCGCGGTGATGACGCCTCCGACATTCACTGTTGTCGTGAAGAATGTGCTTTCTAGGCGAACTCACATAACTGGCTTTATCTCGTTGGCACCAGCTACAATCTCTTGACCAATTATGTGAGCCAAAACAGTACTAGGACCCGGTACAAGGGTGCAAACAACCACAGGTAGATGAGTGGATGGCTGGTGGTGGTGGTGGGGTGGTTGCTTCTGCCGCGCACCCCGGGTGGTGTGAGAGAATGGTGGGGGGGACGCTGGGGGTCTGCCGCGCACCCCACTCACCCACGAAGGTGGCTTGAAAAACCCACTCTATGCCACAGGAATGGTAAAAACCACTCTTAGCATCCAACAGGGAGCACAAAGCGATATAAACAATACCTCAGAGGAGCTTGGCTTACTTCTTACTGCGTGGCTTACTTCTCTCTCTCAGCTGGGTTAGAAGCTGGGTTGGCTGGCTGGCTTACCCCACGAGAATGGATGACTGGAAGACGTGTAACGATGCACAAAGCACGGAGGAGCAGTTGGATGACAGGAGACAGGCTGGATGATAGGCTGACTGGCATTCACTTCCACAGTCTGGCTTACTGACTGGCTTAATTGCAAAATCCGGGTCAACCCCTCGGAGATTGAAGCAATTAGCACACGAACTAAGCCAGGAAGCTTGAAACGGCTGCAACAGGCTTGCAGGCAGTAGGTAGTGAGTGAGGGTATAAGCTGCTGGCTGGAGGGTGTGAGGGGAGGGCATTCACCTTTGACCCTGCCGGCTACTCACAACAGTCTTCAAACGCCTTGAATTACCCTTAAAAACGTAAATCCACGCTCCACACCGCTGCACACCATTTATCATGTGGGAGTTCGATACGTGGATTAGGGTAGAAATACTCACGTAGGCTGTTATTACTTATAATTGCTGTTATGTGGAGGGAGCCGCAGCCGTTACCTATCTCCTTGGTTACACTCGTCAAACTGACTAGCCGGCTGGCCAGTACCCCGTAGTGGGTCTTTTGAAAATAGTGTCAGCTCAGCACAGACCGTGACTCAAGACGGTTGGTCGATGAGTCAACGGACAGGTTACTGGTAACTGGTTACTGGTAACTGGTTACTACTACTGAGAATATTTCTTTCAAGGGACATGAGGAGGAGGTCTTGATGTCGCAACAATTACTAATATTTCTTTCAAGGGACATGAGGAGGAGGTCTTGATGTCGTAACAATTACTAATATTTCTTTCAAGGGACATGAGGAGGAGGTCTTGATGTCGTAACAATTACTAATATTTCTTTCAAGGGACATGAGGAGGAGGTCTTGATGTCGTAACAATTACCGATATTTCTTTCAAGGGACATGAGGAGGAGGTCTTGATGTCGTAACAATTACCAATATTTCTTTCAAGGGACATGAGGAGGAGGTCTTGATGTCGTAACAATTACCAATATTTCTTTTAAGGGACATGAGGAGGAGGTCTTGATGTCGTAACAATTACCAATATTTCTTTTAAGGGACATGAGAAGGAGGTGTTGATTCTGGCGAAGGATCTTCATACAAGGAACTGAAGCTACTCTCTCCTTTCTTGGATCGAACCTAATTACGTCTCATTGAGCAAACACTGTAAGACTACTGGAGGTGTAGGTAGAGACACTGCGTCACATGGGATGGTGGAGAGGCACTGCATTACATGGGAGGGTGGAGAAAGGCACTGCATCAGATGGGATGGTGGAGAGGCACTGCGTTACATGGGAGGGTGGAGAGAGGCACTACGTCATGTGGGAGGGTGGAGAGAGACACTGCGTCACGTGGGAAAGTTGAGGGAGAGGCACTGCGTCATATGGGAGGGTTGAGAGCAGCACTGCGTCACATGGGAGGGTAGAGAGAGGCACTGCGTCACATGGGAGGGTTGAGAGAAAGGCACTGCGTTACGTGGGAGGGTACAGAGAAGCACTGCGTCACATGGGAGGGTTGAGAAAGAGGCACTGCTTCACATGGGAGGTTTGAGAGAGGTATTGCGTCACATGTGAGGGTAGAGAGAGGCACTGCGTCACATGGGATGGTAGAGAAAGGCACTGCGTCACATGGGAGGGTTGAGAAAGGCACTGCGTCACATGGGAGGGTAGAGAGAGGCACTGCGTCACATTGGAGGGTTGAGAGAAAGGCACTGCGTCACATGGAAGGTTTGAGAGAGGCATTGCGTCACATGTGAGGGTAGAGAGAGGCACTGCGTCACATGGGAGGGTAGAGAAGGGCACTGCGTCACATGGGAGGACTTGAGAGAGAGGCACTGCGTCGCATGGGAGGGTAGAGAGAGGCACTGCGTCACATGGGAGGGTTGAGAGAAAGGCACTGCGTTACGTGGGAGGGTAGAGAGAAGCACTGCGTCACATGGGAGGGTTGAGAGAGAGGCACTGCGTTACGTGGGAGGGTAGAGAGAAGCATTGCGTCACTTGGGAGGGTTGAGAGAGAGGCACTACGTCACATGGGAGGGTAGAGAGAGAGGCATTGCGTCACATGGGAGGGTTGAGAGAGAGGCATTGCGTCACATGGGAGGGTTGAGAGAGGCACTCTGCGGATATAGATGTAACTCGTTCATCAGACCACCAACGTTATACAACGTTAACCACCAAGGCTGAAGGAGCAGGACCCCTATCATGCTGTTGTTGTGGTGGCTGCTGTTGTTAATGCTGTTGTTGTGGTGTCTGCTGTTGTTGCTACTGTTGTTGCAGTGGTGGCTACTGTTGTTGTGGAGACTTGTTATTGCTACCGTTGTTGTTGTGGTGGTTGCTATTGTTGCTACTGCTGATGGTGCTACTGCTGTTGTTGTGGTGGCTGCTGTTATTACTACTGCTGTTGTGGTGGAGGCTGTTGTTGTGATTGCTACTGTTGTCGTGTTGTTGCTACTACTATTGTTGTGGTGGCTGCTGTTATTACTACTGCTGTTGTGGTGGAGGCTGTTGCTGGTATTACCACTGTTGTTGTGATTGCTACTGTTGTCGTGTTGTTGTTACTGCTATTGTTGTGGTGGCTGCTGTTGTTGCTACTGCTGTTGTGGTGGAGGCTGTTGTTGGTACTACCACTGTTGTTGTGATGGCTGCTGTTGTTGTGTTATTGGTACTGCTGTTGTGATGGATGCTGTTGTTGGTACTACCGCTGTTGTTGTGATGGCTGCTGTTGTTGTGTTGTTGGTACTGCTGTTGTGATGGATGCTGTTGTTGGTACTACCGCTGTTGTTGTGATGGCTGCTGTTG
This sequence comes from Cherax quadricarinatus, assembly GCF_038502225.1. Classification (NCBI taxonomy): domain Eukaryota; kingdom Metazoa; phylum Arthropoda; class Malacostraca; order Decapoda; family Parastacidae; genus Cherax; species Cherax quadricarinatus. The sequence goes on along the minus strand of NC_091333.1, from coordinate 12,975,111 downwards.
TTGTGGCCGTTGTTGTTGTGGTTGTTGTTGTTGTTGTGGCTGCTGTTGTTGTTGTGGCTGCTGTTGTTGGTACTGCTGTTGTGATGGATGCTGTTGTTGGTACTACCGGTGTTGTTGTGATGGCTGCTGTCGTTGTGTTGCTGGTACCGCTGTTGTTGTGGTAGCTGCTATTGTTGCTTCTGTGGTTGCTGTTGCTGCTGCTATGAAAGCTGATGTTACTGCTGTTGTTGCTGCTATTGTTGCTATGACTGGTGCATACGCCCCTTTGGTAAAGTGTATTGTTGTTACAATTCTTTCTGCTGTTACTGTGTCAAGATCAGCTGTTACGTAAGTGTCACTTCATTTCCTGCCAATAGATGGCTCTGACCTGTCACTACGTGCGGCCAGCAGTAACAGCCTGGTTGATCAGGCTCTGATCCACCGAGAGGTCTGGTCAAGGACTGGGCCGCGGGGGCGCTGACCCCCCGGAACATCCTGCAGGTAGACCCCAGGTAGGTAGACAATCTGTTTGGGCTAATGCATCATAAACCTCGACGTTATAAACACTGTGACTTTAATCCCTTTAATAGGGCTTAACGTATATTAATATCCTTAGTTAACAGGTGAATGCAATCTTAAGACTCACGTTAAGTGCGGGTTATTATGAATTAATGAGATAAAATTTCACTGGATGCTAGTGCAGCACTGTTATGGATACTTAAAAACACTATCAATGTATGTATGTATGTATATGTATGTGTGTGTGTATGCGTGTGGGTGTAGGTGAGAGTCTGGGCGTGACGAGTAACACTGACCATAACAGTGACCAACAGTGTTACAGGGACAGAGGTAATGCCAGGTGCTGTGTAACGCCTGGCTGGTCTGTGCTACTCCACCCCATCATTCACTGTTCCTCCACCCACTTACTCACTCATCCACCAACAGTCTGACTAACCCACCAACGTCCTTACTGAACCACTCACTGCCTGCCTGATCCACCAACCTGACCCACTCCTGAGTGACGTATGTATGTATAATGTTCGCCAAGACCATAGTCCTGGCACGGGTCTCAATCTTGCGATGACCCGTCTCTCCTGAGTGACCCTTAATGCTGGCATATATCTCTAGTTGGCCCACTAAAAGACTCCTCACAACTCTACTTGTGAGGCGAGTTTTAGATTTAATGATATTTACTGAGATGCAAAGTCTGGAGGAACTCCTCCAACACCTTCCCTATCCTTACAGAGTGAGACTCATATATCCCTCCCTCACCTCTCCCTCCTTCCCTTTACATCCCTGGAGAGTGATTCTCGCACATCCCTCCTTATCCCCATAGATGGACTCCCACGCCTATCACCCTCCTTCCATATTCAACAGAGTTACTCCCACTACTTCCCTGCAGAGTGACTCCCAGATCTTCCCCCTCACGTCAGAAGCACCTCCACCCACCCCTCACACCAGAGGCACCTCCACACACCCCTCACGCCAGAGGCACCTCCACACACCCCTCACACCAGAGGCATCTCCACACACCCCTCACGCCAGAGGCACCTCCACACACCCCTCACACCAGAGGCACCTCCACACACCCCTCACGCCAGGGGCACCACCACACCCCCTCACGCCAGAGGTACCTCGATCCCCCTCACAAAAAAAGCCACCCTCTCCCTATTTTTTCTGCTTTTAAAAGGTCTACACCTATAAGATACTGGAGAGGTAGGTTCCAAACCTACACACCGAAATTACTACTTATATAGGCAGGAGGCTTGGCAGACTTTGTAGGATAACTCCAGTAAAAAAAAAGCAGGATAGGTATGAGTACAGTGAGGGTGAATTCAATAAGTGTAAGGGAGCACGACTCCTCAACACGTTCCCTTCACTCATAGGGTGGATTACCAACAAGCCTCTAGCTGTCTTCCAAAGGGATCTCGACAGATTCCTCAAAACAGTTCCTGATCAGCTGGGTTGTAGTACATACATTGGATTGTGGGCAGTGGGCACTAACAGCTTGATCGATCAGAAGGCCAGGTCTGGGACTGGGCGGCGGGGACGATCATCTCCGGAAATGACTACGTACACATAAATTCCCTATTGATATCTCCCAGCTTAAGCTGATATAATTAACCTCCTCATGTTTAAATGAAGCTCTCTTGTGTAGTGTAACATCACGAGGAAATCTTAGCCAGCTTTCGTTCCCATAATGTAACTCATAATGAACTGGGTAGGCGCACACTGCGGGTGTTCCAATAATGTAACTCATAGAATATAGTAGAAGTGCCGTGTTAATGTGCCTACTTTCGCTAAATAAATATATATATATATATATATATATATATATATATATATATATATATATATATATATATATATATATAAAGTAGTGGCGCCTGTTGGGAGCCACTCTGGGACACAGAGAGCCAACAATATATGTGTCCTTGGCGAGGACCGTCCACTCAGGCAGTAATGTTGAAAGGACTGCTGCTGCCGCAAACGAGTGTTCAGGCCAGCTCCTCATGTCGTAACCTCGTGGTATCGCAAAGTGCGCAGGATGACGACCTTGCCTCTCAGCCTGGCCATGTCGTAAAGTCCCCAGCTATGGCACTCTTGTAGTACAGCAAAAAATTCACAGCTCTCCGGCATCGTAGTCAGGTAAACACTAGACTCGCCAAGAGTTGCAAGTAGATTTTATCACACCAGGACACTGATGTTGGGTGGAGGGTTGCCAGCTCTCCAGTATACCGGTGTTGAGTAGAGATATATCGCACAAGTTTAAATATGAGCCTCAAAACCCTGTCAATGTATGCCAGATTTCTGACACAACCCTAAATCCACTAGACTTTGAGAAAGCCGTTGACAACATGCCCATGCATTCAGCCCCAGGCCCAGACTCGTGGAACTCTGTATTCATTAAGAACTGCAAGAAACCCCTCTCACGGGCCCTAAGTATGCTATGGAGAAAGAGCAAAGACAGGTGAGATTCCACAGTCACTAAAAACAACGGATATAGCCCCACTCTATAAACGTGGCAGCAAAGCAATAGCTAAGAACTATAGACCAATAACTTTAACATTCCACATCATAAAAATCTTTGAAAGAGTTCTAAGAAGTAGGACTGCAAACCATTGGACTCCCAACAATTGCACAATCCAGGGCAAGATGGTTTCAGAGCAGGTCGCTTCTGCCTCTAGCAACTACTGGACCGCTATGATATGGTCTTGGAGACACTGGAAAACAAACAGAATGCAGATGTAGTATACACAAACTTTGCAAAAACCTTTGACAAGTACGATTATGGTGTAACAGCACACAAAATGCGTGCTAAAGGGATAGCTGGCAAAGTACGCAGATGGATCTTCAACTTTCTAACAAATCGAACACAAAGTGCAGTGGTAAACAGAGTTAAATCGGAAGCTGCCATAGTGAACAGCTCTGTTCCATAAAGTACAGTACTCGTCCCTATCCTGTTCCTCATCCTCATATCAGACATAGACAGAGACGTCAACCCTAGCACGATACTAGGATCTGCATGAGAGTGTCATCCATTGAGGACACGGCAAATCTCCAAGAAGATATAAACCAAGTTTTCCAATGCGTAACGGAGAACAATATGATGTTCAATGAAGACAAATTCCAACTACTCCGTTATGGAAAACTGGAGGAAATAATAACTAGGACTGAGTATACTACAAACTCTAATCACACAGTAGAGTGAGAAAGTAGTGTGAAGGACCTGGGAGTGGTAATGTATGAGGATCTCACCTTCAAGGATCACAACAGTGCCACTATCACATTTGCGAGGAAACTGAATGGATGGATAGTGAGAACATTCAAGACAAGAGATGCCAAGCCACTGATGATTCTTTTTAAATCACTTGTTCTTTCTAGGCTGGAATACTGCTGTACAATAACATCTCCATTCAAGGCAGGTGAAACTGCAGATCTAGAGAATGTACAGAGAACCTTTACTGCACATATAAGTTCCATCAAACACCTTAACTACTGGGAACGCTAGGAAGCACTTGACTTGTACTCACTGGAGCGCAGGCGAGAGAGATACATCGTAATCTACACCTGGAAGATCCTGGAGGGACTGGTCTGTAATCTGCACACAGAAATCACTCCCTACGAAAGGAAAAGATTTGGCAGGAGATGCAACATGACCCCAGTGAAAAGTAGGGGCGCCACTGGTACACTAAGAGAAAACACAATAAGTGTTCAAGGCCCAAGACTGTCCAACAGCCTCCCACCAACCATGAGGAGAATTACCAATAGACCCCTGGTTGTCTTCAAGAGGGAGCTGGACAGATACCTGAACTCAGTGCCGGATCAGGCGAGCTGTGGTTCGTACGTTGGACTACGTGTGGCCAGCAGTAACAGTCTCAATAATCAGACCCTGATCCACCAGGAGGCCTAGTGGTTCAGGGCCTGATCTACCCCGCGGCCTGGTCATGGACCGGGCCGCTGGGGCGTTGATCCCCGGAATACCCTCCAGGTAGACTCCAGGTATGACAACGCCAACAAACAATGATGAAGAATGAGAGAGACGTGATTGAAGTGTATAAGTGGAAGATGGGCATAAGGAAAGGAGACGTAAATATGGTCCTGAGGATATCCCTCCAAGAAATAACTGGAAACAATGGATTTAAATTGGATAAGTTCAGCTTTAGAAAGGATAGTAGGGTTTTTGAAGCTAAAACCCTGGGTAGTTTCAAATTTAGGTTAGATATATACATGAGTGAGATGGGTTGGATTTGAATGGGACTTGCACATTAGTTAATGAGGTTTTCAAGGTTTATTCCTTGGGTAGTATTGAAAATTTTGGGGGGAAATATTTTTATTAAGTGGGTTTGGGTTTGAGAAAGACGTGCCTAGGATGGGCCAGTAGGCCTGCTGCAGTGTTCCTCCATTCTTAAGTTCTTAAATGCAACACCTAAGACATTTAATCAGAAGTATTACTCACCAGGGGATTTTTAATTAAATTCAGTCAACAGCAGGGAACAGAATGTGAGAAAGTAAGTAAGTAAGTAAGTAAGTAAGTAAGTAAGTTTATTCAGGTATACACAAATACAGTTACATAGAATTATCATACATAGCAGCATATGTGTAGAGAACCTGGGATAACCCAAAAAAGTCGTACAGAGTGACTTATTTCCATTGGGGTCCTTTTACCTTATTATTATAATATAAAGGTTATAATATTTTCTTATTATTCTATAATGAAGATAACATCTTATTATCATACTAAAAAGACTATCTACTACACGAGGGTCATTAAGACTATCTACAATACGAGGGTCATTACTAGGAATTAAGTAATATTACGTATGTTAGCTAAAAAATAAAAAAATCATTCCCCTCCCTTTCTGTAGCTACATTCTTCAGACACCTTTTGGCAGTCTTCTTGAACTGGTTCATGCTATGACTGGCTTTGACATGTGCAGGCAGTCTGTTCCATTCCTTTATTGCTGTACAATAAAAGGTGTTTGAAGCCTGGCCAATGACTGTGGGTACTACAAAGTTGTGCTCTCTCCCCCTAGTACTATGATTGCTTTGGTTCCCAACCTTGACAAAATTGACAGCAAGATATTCTGGACACTGTTTGTGAGCAATTTTATAAACATGATTTAGCTTCAGTTGTTTTACTCTGTCTTCAACATTCAGCATATACATCTGCTGTAATTCATTCTGGCCTACATGTTCTCTTGGTCCCAGGTCCTGGATGAATCTTACGATTTTGTTCTTGGTGATTTGCAGTCTATCTTTCAGTTTTTTTGTCAAGGCAGAGTACCATGAAGAGCAAGCGTAATCCATATGGCATTGTATAAGGGCTAGACATAGGGTCCTGCGAGCCTCAGTAAGTAGACACTGTACTTGTCTCTACAGGAACTTCAGTCTGGCATTCGCTTTCTTTACTACACTGTTCCCTATCAATTCTCCTGATGAAACCAAAGTGATGGGCTCCCCATTACACTGTGCATTAAAATTATTTACCCTTCTCAGTTTATGTTTCGTGCCAAAGAGAATGGCTTCAGTTTTCCCGAGGTGTAATGATAGTTTGTTGTCTACTAACAATTTGCTGCAGGAGTCCAGTTCCAGTGTTAAAACATTAGCTATATCTTGTGGGTCTTTACCTGACACTAACAGGGCACTGTCATCTGCATACAATAGGAGTTTGCACTTGACACTGATAGGCATGTCATTGCCATAACATAAGAATAATAAGGAACCCAGAATACTACCTTGAGCATGTATAACTTGCTTGTGTAGTGTGGTGAGATAGAATCAGCCTGGAGAACACTCCTGACATGGTAAAGCTCAAGGAAGTGACGTTTCTGTAGATTGTCCTCCGTTATAACATAGTAATATAAGAAAGGAGGAACACTACAGTAGGCTTCTTGGCCCATATTAGGCAAGTCCTTCACAAATCCAACCTGGAATCTTTCCATCTTATCAAGTACCATGCAAATTCCTGTATATTATGCAAGCGTTGTTCAAACTGTCTCTACTGCATTAATATTTGTGTTAACCAAGGAGCTCATTCAAGCTCCTAACTGTCTCACCAATATATCCCTCACATAAGCTAACATACACACCTGCCCTGGTCTCAACATTCCTAGCTGAACTAAATCCCTAGTGATTTCGTGACTGGCGAGCGAATAGTAATGTTACTGGCTACCTTACTAGCAGGAAGAACATGCCTAGTAGGTGATCATTTCTGACGTGTTGTGCCCATCTTCTGCAGTGAAGCAAACTCACGAAACTGAGCCCTTGTGCACATTTGAATAATGTGATTACATTACTCATTGAACTACGATAGACTGCAAATTCTCTGTACTCTAAGAACACAAGGAAAACTTGATGTATTTTACTAAAAATGTAGCAGGTCTTCGTTGTCAGTGGGATTCATGTACATTTGAAGGTCCGTCCCCACCTTCTCCCATACCCTGACTCCCTACACCACTTCCCTAATGCCACTCCTTGTACCACACAACGATATCTTCTACAGCTACACTACCTCCTCTACTCAACACTCTTTACACAACATCCAGTGTATACTACACCACTTTTCCTAAATCACATTCCCTACACCACTTTCCCTACTGCACACCCCTTACGCCACTTTCCCACAACCCATATCTGGCTTCCTCCCTCCTCCCGCCCTCCTTCCCGCTGACCATCAGTAATTGGGTTCTCACAACTAGGATGAACTTGACCACTGCTATCGTAAACTCTGCTTAGTTAACAGTATTATAAACTTTTCTTGTTTGAGGCAATTCTTGTTTGATACCCACTCAATTAGCCTGTGCTCATGTTTACCAAAAATCAGTTAAAATCTAATCCTAAATATTCCCTAACTCGACTCCATCCTTATCTGCTAATTACGCCTGAATGCTGGCAGTAATTTAGCAGATCTTTTAAGGAGGTTCCTTCTAGTTAGGTACCTGGATCTTGGTAAATTATATAGTCCTGAGGAACGCTAAACCCACAGGGGTCATACAACGCCTGGGAAGAATGGGAGGCACTCAGGCTGTATCCAAGGAAGGGAAGCACAAGTCCATTTCCTTGAACCAAGAGTCTCTTACCGGCATCGAGGAACCTCCTTTGAGGGGTGAGTGATGCTGAGAAAGAGTCTTTGATCCGAGGAACTGCAGCTACAGTTTTTTTACTTGTATCAAAAGTAAATTACCTCTCAATTCCTCTGCGCTATATGATTCTCTGGATTATCATTTCCCCATGAATATATTAATAATAAATTTTACGAGTGTTACAATATTGATAAAAAGTGGTCTTACCAGCATTCAAAAACGTTTTCACCAATTTTACAAAAGAATATCTGAAGCTTAATGATCTCCACGTACAACCCCAACACATAACAGAGCACACCTTGCACACCCTGGCACCCCAGGAAGCACCACAGCACCAGCACACAGCATTATACACAAGTACATACCACACACACACAAATCCTGGTACCCCAGGAAGCACCACAGCACCAGCACACAACATTATACACAAGTACATACCACACACACACACACACACACACACACACTCTGGCACCCCAGGAAGCACCACAGCATTATACACAAGTACATACCACAAACACGCGCACCCTGGCACCCCAGGAAACACCACAGCACCAGCACACAGCACTATACACCAGTACATACCACACACACACACACACACACCCTGGCACCCCAGGAAGCTCCCAGTACAGCCCCCAGCGCTCCTCAAGCCATAATCTTCC
>NC_091333.1:12894381-12961881 GCF_038502225.1 Cherax quadricarinatus | reverse complement strand
TTTTCTACTCCGGGAGCCCGGCCCTAGGCCAGGCTTGTCTGGTCAACCAGACTGTTGCTGCTGGCGATTTTCTGACCCACACATCCATTACAACCTGGTATATCTGGCACTTGGTGCACGTACTTGTCCACTTTCTTCTTGAAGATTTCTGCACTCGTGTGAAGAAATTACTCAAAGCAAAACATTTCCTTAATGTACTGATCAGTACAACAGAAACGAGTTTGTTTTGAGAAGACCAGGATCATCCAGAACACTGAACTACATGATAGTGCTTATTACACCATGATTGAATAATAACAATCAGCTATCTTTGGCCAGAGAGATGAATTCACAAGGGCCCTGTCACTGGACTATTAACACACACTCACACACACACACACACACACACACACACACACACACACACACACACACACACACACACACACACACACACAGGAAGGAACCATACACAGTTTTAAGACGAGGTTTGATAAAGCTCATGGAGCGGGGAGAGAGAGGGCCTAGTAGCAACCGGTGAAGAGGCGGGGCCAGGAGCTAGGACTCGACCCCTGCAACCACAAATAGGTGAGTACAAATAGGTGAGTACACACACACACACACACACACACATTTGCAAACTGTGGCACCCATAGCCTCGGAGAAGTGGATTAAAAGGCTTCAAGGAAAAATATTTGGATTTCTTCCTGAAGCCATTTGAATATTCCACTTCCCCTACCACCCCATCCTTTCATAATATTTTATATAAACAATTCTGAGAATTTAAACGTGATTCGAACCATCGGTCAGGTACACTTAAAACTCCAACACTCTCCTCCTCTCTTTCCTCCTGAAACTCCTTGGCTCCCTCTTGCCATGTCCCCCCAAACAACCCCTCTCCCCTTCCCCTCTCTGGTCATCCGCTTATGAGCCACACTTTTCATTAGGGCGACGCTAAAGTGCTGGTTCACCATTCGTCACGAGTGTCCTCACTTCTCCTCCAAGATCCAGACACCCCTTCCCCTCTGACCCCTCACTCCCCCCACATCCGGACCCACCCACGCAGCCCCAGAGGTCCCACCCTCATATCATGATCCCACCTCCAGACCATCATTCGTGCCCCCTTCACAGGATATGACACAGACATGGAGACCCCCTCCCCACCTCGCCAATAGTGGTGGGGAAGGAGTTATAATTCCTCATAAATTACACAGAAATGCATAATAAATTTTTACGCTGAAAAGAAAAGTGTATAAATGTTTGTAGCGACATACCTCTTACCAGCGGAGCCAAGAGAGACACATCAAAGCGTCAGGTAATAATTCAAAGAGAATAATAAATTAAAAAAAAATGGTGCGACACGTCTGGCAGCTGGTGAGAGGGGAAGGCAAATGGTAAACCTACATGACGTTGAAAACAGTACGTATATCATGCGACATGTGAAGCTGCAACCCATTCTCGTACCGGGAGAAATACACGTTAAGCATTCAGTGTTGAAGATGGTTGCTTAAGATTTTTGGCCTTTTATGTTTCGACATCTTTACAGGAGTGTGAAGTCTCAGTGGCATGTAATGCACTGAAAGGTGTATATCTCTTAGCGTAAATACACCGAGAAATTAGTATCTCTTAGTGCATATACACAGAAAAATCTATTTCCTAATATACACACTGAAAAATCTATTTCCTAATATATACACCAAAAAATCTATTTCCTAATATATACACCGAAAAATCTGTATCTCTTAGTGCATATACACTAAGAGGTGAGTATATCTCAGTGTATATACAGTGCAAGTTCACTTTACTCCACATTTTAAAGATTGCAATATTCTTGACTGGTGTTGCACATCTAACATGCAGCCTTAATGACCCTGGTGTAGTCGATAGTCTTTAAACCTAACAAAGCAACCACGCAACCAACCTAGGTCTAGACCCTAGACCGCTAGGCACAAAATGGGATGCTGAAGAATGTAGTTAAGGGCATAAGGAGACAAAATTTTGGAGAATAGGATGAAAGAAGCTTACGGGAATCTAGAAAATCTTAAAGGAAAAAGAAACAGAATTTTGGAAATCAACTGCATGCATGTATGCTCCACGAGGTGCTCCAGTTCCTGGGCTCACCACACAGTCGGGTTCTGGGTAATATGGCAGAAAAAATATAATGCTTTTTAAATAATTGCTTTCCAAATGATTGTTTCCAAAATAAGTTCGTGTCACCTGTAGGGAAAACACAGAGTTGGTTGACGTGTATACAATAACACCAGCATGTAATTTACACAATGAAATTATAGTGGCAGAGGCCTCCACTAGTTGCTCTTTCTGGGGCCGCTCACTTCCTGCTTGTTTTGGGGCCCTGTACTGGTTGTTTGTTTTGGGTATCCCCACTGGTTGCTTGTTCTGAGGCCTCTACTAGTTGCTTGTTTTGGGTTTCCCACTGTTTGCCTGTTCTGGGCCTACTCCCCCTAGTTGCTTTCTTGGGGTCCCCACTCTTGGTCCGCCCCTGCATGAAGGCTGCTGTGTTCCTGCGTCCGCACACTCTTTATGAGACCACCCCGCCGGTGTTTACGTTGACAAGAGAGAGATGGGAACTTCACCTATAGCTAGGAAGCTAGGTGCTAAGGTATCACAAAACCTAGGTGCTGAGGTATCACAAAACCTAGGTGCTAAGGTATCACAAAACCTACGTGCTGAAGTATCACAAAACCTAGGTGCTAAGGTATCACAAAACCTAGGTGCTGAGGTATCACAAAACCTAGGTGCTGAGGTATCACAAAACCTAGGTGCTGAGGTATCACAAAAACCTAGGTGCTAAAGTATCACAAAACCTAGGTGCTAGGGTGTCACAAAACCTAGATGCTGAGGTATCACAAAACCTAGGTGCTGAGGTATCACAAAACCTAGGTGCTGAGGTGTCACAAAACCTAGGTGCTGTGGTATCACAAAACCTAGGTGCTGAGGTATCACAAAACCTAGGTGCTGAGGTATTACAAAACCTAGGTGCTGAGGTATCACAAAACCTAGGTGCTGAGGTATCACAAAACCTAGGTGCTAAGGTATCACAAAACCTAGGCGCTGAGGTATCACAAAACCTAGGTGCTGAGGTATCACAAAACCTAGGTGCTGAGGTATCACAAAACCTAGGTGCTGAGGTATCACAAAACCTAGGTGCTGAGGTATCACAAAACCTAGGTGCTGAGGTATCATAAAATCTAGGTGCTGAGGTATCACAAAACCTAGGTGCTAAGGTATCACAAAACCTAGGTGCTTAGGTATCACAAAACCTAGGTGCTGAGGTATCACAAAACCTAGGTGCTAAGGTATCACAAAACCTAGGTGCTAAGGTATCACAAAACCTACGTGCTAAGGTATCACAAAACCTAGGTGCTAAGGCATCACAAAACCTAGGTGCTAAGGTATCACAAAACCTAGGTGCTAAGGTATCACAAAACCTAGGTGCTAAGGTATCACAAAACCTAGGTGCTGATGTATCACAAAACCTTGGTGCTAAGGTATCACAAAACCTAGGTGCTAAGGTATCACAAAACCTAGGTTCTAAGGTATCACAAAACCTAGGTGCTAAGGCATCACAAAATATAGGTGCTAAGGTATCACAAAACCTAGGTGCTAAGGTATCACAAAACCTAGGTGCTGAGGTATCACAAAACCTAGGTGCTAAGGTATCACAAAACCTAGGTGCTAAGGTATCACAAAACCTAGGTGCTGAGGTACCACAAAACCTAGGTGATGAGGTATCACAAAACCTAGGTGCTAAGGTATCACAAAACCTAGGTGCTGAGGTATCACAAAACCTAGGTGCCGAGGTATCACAAAACCTAGGTGCTGAGGTATCACAAAACCTAGGTGCTGAGGTATCACAAAACCTAGGTGCTGAGGTATCACAAAACCTAGGTGCTGAGGTATCACAAAACCTAGGTGCTAAGGTATCACAAAACCTAGGTGCTAAGGTATCACAAAACCTAGGTGCTAAGGTATCACAAAACCTAGGTGCTAAGGTATCACAAAACCTAGGTGCTAATGTATCACAAAACCTAGGTGCTAAGGTATCACAAAACCTAGGTGCTGAGGTATCACAAAACCTAGGTGCTAAGGTATCACAAAACCTAGGGCTAAAGTATCACAAAACCTAGGTGCTAAGGTGTCACAAAACCTAGGTGCTGAGTTATCACAAAACCTAGGTGCTGAGGTATCACAAAACCTAGGTGCTGAGGTATCACAAAACCTAAGTGCTGAGGTATCGCAAAACCTAGGTGATGAGGTATCACAAAACCTAGGTGCTGAGGTATCACAAAACCTAGGTGCTGAGGTATCACAAAACCTAGGTGCTGAGGTATCACAAAACCTAGGTGCTGAGGTATCACAAAACCTAGGTGCTGAGTTATCACAAAACCTAGGTGCTGAGGTATCACAAAACCTAGGTGCTGAGGTATCACAAAACATAGGTGCTGAAGTATCACAAAACCTAGGTGCTGAGGTATCACAAAATCTAGGTGCTGAGGTATCACAAAACCTAGGTGCTAAGGTATCACAAAACCTAGGTGCTGAGGTATCACAAAACCTAGGTGCTGAGGTGTCACAAAACCTAGGTGCTGAGGTACCACAAAACCTAGGTGCTAAGGTATCGCAAAACCTAGGTGCTGAGGTATCACAAAACCTAGGTGCTGAGGTGTCACAAAACCTAGGTGCTAAGGTATCACAAAACCTAGGTGCTGAGGTATCACAAAACCTAGGTGCTGAGGTGTCACAAAACCTAGGTGCTGAGGTATCACAAAACCTAGGTGCTGAGGTATCACAAAACCTAGGTGCTGAGGTATCACAAAACCTAGGTGCTGAGGTATCACAAAACCTAGGTGCTGAGGTATCACAAAACCTAGGTGCTGAGGTATCACAAAACCTAGGTGCTGAGGTAGGTGGTGAATCATACAAAATTATTTAACAAACATGAAAATGAATATTCATGAAAATGAATATTCAAATTTCTAAAGAATAACAAAAACTGACAGTAAAAAACAAAATTCAGATAATTCAAATAGTCTGGGGATCGAATCCGGGGCCTCTCAGTTGTGAGCCGAACCACCTTACCGGGAAGACCCAGAAAGTGGAAGGAGGGAAGCTTGGTGGGTCAGGAAGGTAAGCAGGAAGATATCTCATGCAGATTATGAACTGGGTGGACGGCTGTTACTGGATTTAGAAAGGGGAGAGATGGAAGGATGGGAGGAAGGAATAGGGGACGAAGATGGGAGGATTGAGTAGTAGTGAGAGAAGCTGAGACTGCTGGAAAGTGGCACAAGGACGCTGTCACTGACGCTGTTACTGACACTGTTACCGACGCTGTCACTGACGCTGATATTGACAATGACAGTGACGTTGGTGATGGCCTTGACTTTGGCGTTGGACTTGGTACTGAAGCTGGCACTGACGCTGGCACTGTCAGAAAGCAGAGCGTCTACCTAAGGTACGCCAAAAGAGGACAGGCAGGAAGTGACAGAGGAATGGGGGGGGGGAGGAATGGTAGAGCAGGAGCGATGAAAATCGTTGTGGCATTTATATGACGCAGGAGATGGGTGGCATTTTCTTGGAAGAAGGATGAGGACATAGAGAGGCTATGAAATGCGGCCGAGAGGGTTCATGGAATGGGCGGGATTTATGGAGTGGGTGAGAGGGGCAGAAACTGTTAGGAGGGCTCAAAGGAGTGGGTGGGGAAGCTCAGCGAGTGAGAGGTGCACGGAATGGGTGGTTGTAATCATATTGTGAAAAAGAGGGGTATGACGTAGTGAGGGGTATGGAATGAGAGGGAATGCTATGGAGCAGGTGTAAGGACACATGGAGTTAGCGAAAGGGAAGGAGTAGGTAGGACAGTGAGAGTAGTAAGAGTATGGAATGACTAGAATTGGCGATATTCTCGTAACCCAACTGAAGTCTCGCAGCTCAGCCTGACATATTCCAATACTATGTATGTGACCCAAGCTGAGTGATGGAATATGACAGGGAAACATAGCTAGCTTTTGTTCCCACTAGGCAACTATGATATAGAATAGGATAGCAACATATCGCTGACGAATCCAATTTTTGTTAGATAAAAAATAGGGTTCAAAGTATACTCTCTGAGTTTACGTACTGGGAAATGTACACCTTTTGCTGTATATATTATCATTATTTTGGTTTGTTAATTAGTATTATATTCGGAAAAATGTTCTAAATACGTGATGTTTTACTTGAAGTTTTTCCTGGAGTCACTTCCGGAGGTCACCGCCCCCCGCGGCCCGGTCCCAGACCAGTCCTCCTGTTCAGGAGGACTGGTCTGGGCCGCCGCCCGCAATCCAAAATATGCACCATAACCCAGCTGATCAGGAATCGTTTTTGAGGAATCTGTCGAGTTCCTTCTTGAAGACAACTAGTAGTTTGTTGGTGATCCTTCTTTTGCATGAAGGGTGTTGAAGAGTTTCGATTTTCTCTTATTGTACTCACTGGTCCCCTGCTTTTCATTGGAGGTATCCTGCACTGTCTGTCAAACCTCTTTTGCTCGTAAGTAGTTATTTCAGTGTGCACGTTTGGTACCCATTCCTTCAGTATCTTCCAAGTGTAGATTATGATGTATCTTTTTCGCCTACGTTCATAGGGGTACAATTCTATACACTTCAAGCGCTCCTAGTAATTTAGTTGCTTTATTAAGCTTACATAAGCTGTGAAGATTCTCTGCACATTCTCTAGCTCATTAATTTTCAGTGAAGTGAAAAAAAAAATAGTAATTAGACATCGTTCTGTGTCCCTCTCACATAATAGCGAATTCACATAAAGCGAAACTACATAAAAGAAAGGAGTAGTCTTTTCGTATGTAATGGTTGTGTATGACACTAAGCCCTGTCTAGTATAGTCCGAAAGACATACTGAAGCACTTCCTTGTTTTTATGTTCTTGTATATGAAATTTAAACAATGAGACCAAAATCATCGAAGAGTAGCAGGCATCATCTCTCACTCCCTTATACCCCTTACCACTCTCTTTTTTTTCTCTCTCTCTCTTTTCTGTCTCCACACACCTCTCATCCCTTCACCATAGCTGTAACGTGACTCTGGGCTCTTACATTTGTCCCTCTGCTGCATGTTAAATAACTGTAAAGTGTTCTGGGGCGCCATAAAGGTGTCGCGTAATGTGAAATCTAAGTTGGGTTGATGCTCCATAGAAAACAACCCTAATTTAAATGTTGTGAATTATACACACGCAACTACACTTGTAAAAAATCTGAAGTAGACAGGAATATAACGCAACTAGACTAACAAGTACTGCAAGAATCTGCAGTTCGCAAACATTATGGAGCATCAACCCAACTTAGATTTCACATGATGCGACACCTTTATGGGGCTCCAGAACACTTTACAGTTATTTAACATGCAACAGAGGGACAAATGTGAGCCCAGAGTCACGTTACAGCTATGGTGAAGGGATGATGAGAGGTGTGTGGAGACAGAAGAGAGAGAGAGAGAGAAAAAAAAGAGAGTGGAAAGTGGTAAGGGATATAAAGGAGTGAGAGATGATGCCTACACTGAACTATTTCAAACAAACGAACATATGTAAACAATAATAGGTCTTCTTTAACATGTGAGAAATCCTACTAACAACAAACCATGCCCAACATCTGTCTAACCTTAAGCCTACTGTGTGTCCCATACTTCTGGAAACACTTGAAGTGAATCATCAACGCAATACCTTCACTCCTAATACTCGTTGACGAAATATCTCTTCTGCATTCGTGTATCGTTAATAATGGTGGACACAACGAACACTTTCTATAAATAAAAGCATGAATTCATTTTTTTCCAGTGGTTTCAGACTTATGGAACACATTGTAACGTTACAAAAAGGATAAGTTCGTGTAAAGAGTAAGAAGAGAGAGAGAATGAGAGAGAGAGAATGAGAGAGAATGAGAGAGAGAGAATGAGAGAGAATGAGAGAGAGAGAATGAGAGAGAATGAGAGAGAGAGAGGAGAGAGTATTCAGCACAGACCACATCCATATAGTCAAGAACATTAATAAACAGTATCCTTTTACAGTCTAGCTTGTCCATGAGAGGAAATGTAATAGCTATGGTAGCAGTGGTACACAAACTGAAACCTACGTCAATGAAACCGTGAAGAACCTGGATAGGTATGGTCACGACGTACATGATACATGGACGCAATGAAAAGGTGGACATAGCCAACTGGTAGACATGAGTGGGAACATAGCAGGCTGCCACAGATAAAATTTAAATGAGCTAAAGAGATGTTAGGAAATATTTCTTCAGTGTAATGACGAGAAATAAATTGGGACGGCCTGGACGGGGAAGCAGTGAAAGCCAATTAAAAACATGGATCCAAAAGGAAATAGGAACTAATAACGCTAGTTGTCTGAAGGTTAAGAGGCAGACCCGGGAGCTATAGCTCTACTCTCGTAAACACATAAAGGTGATTATCGGCAAGGAAATCATCACCCACACAAAACAGAAGTTCAAAAAAAAAAAAATCTTCATAATTCCAAGAAGGACACATCTTCGTAAAATCTAAAGACAGTCTCCACCACTGGCAACGTCTGGAAGCACTTGACTTGTATTCACTGGAGCGCAGGCGAGAGAGATACATCATAATCTACATCTGGAAGAGCCTGGAGGGACTGATTCCTAATCTGCACACAGAAATCACTCCCTACGAAAGCAAAAGATTTGGCGGGTGATGCAATATGCCCCCAGTGAAAAGTAGGGGCGTCATTAGTACAGTAAGAGAACGCAATAAGTGTCCGGGGCCCAAGACTGTTCAACAGCCTCCCACCAGCCATAAGGGGAACTGCCAATAGACCCCCTGGTTGTCTTCAAGAGGGAGCTGGACAGATACTTATAGTCAGTGCCGGATCAGCCGGGCTGTGGTTCAAACGTTGGATTGCGTGCGGCCGGCAGTAACAGTCTCGTAGATGAATGGTTCAGAGAACCGACATGTTGATAAATTAGACACATGTGCAACTCTTGGGTATCTTTATTGAGGAATAAAGATACCCAAGAGTTGCACATGTGTCTAATTTATCAGTAACAGTCTCGTCGATCAGGCTCTGATCCACCAGGAGGCCTGGTCATGGACCGGGCCACGGAGGCGTCGATCCCCTGAATACCCTCCAGGCAGGTAGGTAGACCACCATCAGCCTCAACACGACAACCAAGTTGAAAGAGCAAAAAGGGAAGAAGAAAGTCTTGCTATAGAGTCACAGAGATCTAAAGGGACGACAACAAACCCACGTACTGAAGAAAATACACCACCAGTCGTTGTTGTCGACTCCCTGGAAGGACACCAAGAGAACACAGTCAGAACACCTGCCCTCTCTGTGTCCTCAAGCGCCACAACACAGATCAGAGAGACCAGCCCTCAGCGTCCCATCAACACAGCCTACACATGCCAGGCGAAACGCTTTAATATGGCCAGAAGAAAGGTGAAAATATTTTTATGCAATATAAACACACACATACACACACACACACACACACACACACACACACACACACACACACACACACACACACACACACACACACACACACACACACACACACACACCATGGAGAAGATTATCAGGAGGAGAGTGGTGGAGCACCTGGAACGGAACAATATTATAAATGACAGCCAGCATGGATTCATGGAAGGCAAATCCTGTGTCACAAACCTTCTGGAATTTTATGACAAGGTAACAGAAGTAAGACACGAGAGAGAGGGGTGGGTGGATTGCATTTTCCTGGACTGCAGGAAGGCCTTCGACACAGTTCCTCACACGAGATTAGTGCAGAAGATGGAGGATCAGGCGCATATAACAGGGAGGGCACTGCAATGGATCAGAGAATACCTGACAGGGAGGCAACAACGAGTCATGGTACGTGAAGAGGTATCACAGTGGGCGCCTGTGACGAGCGGGGTCCCACAGGGGTCAGTTCTAGGACCAGTGCTATTTTTGATATATGTGAATGACATGATGGAAGGGATAGACTCTGAAGTGCCCCTATTCGCAGATGATGTGAAGCTGATGAGAAGAATTAAATCAGATTAGGATGAGGCAGGACTGCAAAGACACCTGGACAGACTGGACACGTGGTCCAGAAATTGGCTTCGAATTCAACCCTGCCAAATGCAAAAACATGAAGGTTGGGGAAGGGCAAAGAAGACAGCAGACAGAGTATAGGCTAGGTGGACAAAGACTGCAAACCTCACTCAAGAAGAAAGATCTTGGGGTGACCATAACACCGAGCACGTCTCCGGAGGCACACATCAACCAGATAACTGCTGCAGCATATGGGCGCCTGGCAAACCTGAGAATAGCGTTCCGATACCTTAACAAGGAATCGTTCAAGACACTGTACACAGTGTACGTTAGGCCCATACTGGAGTATGCAATATCAGTCTGGAACCCACACCTGGTCAAGCACGTCAAGAAATTAGAGAAAGTACAAAGGTTTGCAACAAGGCTAATTCCGGAGCTCAGGGGAATGTCCTACGAAGAAAGGCTGAGGGCAATCGGCCTGACGACACTGGAGGACAGGAGGGTCAGGGGAGACATGATAACAACATACAAAATAATGTGTGGAATAGACAAGGTGGACAGAGACAGGATGTTCCAGAGAGGGGACACAGAAACAAGGGGTCACAATTGGAAGCCGAAGACTCTGACGAGTCACAGGGATGTTAGGAAGTATTTCTTCAGTCACAGAGTCGTCAGGAAGTGGAATAGCCTAGCAAGTGATGTAGTGGAGGCAGGAACCATACATAGCTTTAAGACGAGGTATGACAAAGCTCAGGAAGCAGAGAGAGAGAGAGAGGACCTAGTAGCGATCAGTGAAGAGGCGGGGCCAGGAGCTAGCTGAGTCTCGACCCCTGCAACCACAATTAGATGAGCACACACACACACACACACACACACACACACACACAATGTGTGTGTGAATCACAACTAAATTATTTAATTTTGAAAAAAGAGAGCTATTTAAATCACCCAGAGTTATGTATCGAACAAATATATATAATTTAACTTATCAAAGTCTAAATCACATATTTTATATAAATATTTCAAAAGAAAGTATTTTTCACTAACTAAGAAATATAATAGAAAAAAACAGAAACCACTATAAATTTACCTGACCGATAGTACCTATATATCTGTGACCGATACTTGTCATCTGTGACCGATACCTGTGACATGCGACCGATTTCAAGACCTGCATATTTTACCCTACCAGTCCGACCTTCGGCCGAACTGCCTTCTTAATATAGGCAGCAAAATCGAATAACTTTCTGGATGCTTCTCCTTCCATCAGCTGACAGTTGTGGTGTCAGCAACGTCAGTCTGACCAACCACGTGACTGACACACACAATGACAAGTGTAAACAGCCTTACATTTTCTGTGCAGGGAGAGGGTTAACAATTTTAAAACAGGTCCGCCAGAATTAGCCGATACTTTACAAAATCAGTGGAGAAAACTTGTGGTTAAGAGAGTTAGTAGAAGAAAACTTTCAGTATTTCTACACAAGAGTTGGCATCACGTCCCTGGTCACTCCTCAAGACTCCAGTGTCGTCTCCCGTAACTAAATGAACAAGATTTCCTCACCTCCAGTGGAAGGATAAGAGAGGAGGACCTGAGTAGTATTTCCTGTGTATATCTGTCACTATGTATGTCTATGTTACTGTGCATCTGTAATGATGATAATAATATATAATAATAGTAATAAATCACAATATATTATCATGTATCTCTCTCTCTCTCTCTCTCTCTCTCTCTCTCTCTTTCCTCCGCTCCACTGAGTACATATTTAACACTTTAAAGCGTTCCCGGTAATTTAAATGCCTTATTGATTCTTTGCAGGATGTAAATTACCTCTGTATCTGTTGCAGCTCGAAGTTCTCCTGTCCTGAACTGGACCATCACCACTGAGCAATATTCCAAATAACAGAGCACAAGCGCTTTGAAAAGTGTCACCACTGGCACTATTTCTCAGTCATTTTCCTAGCTGTCACAACATTAGTCTTAGTATGTTCTTTGAAAGAAAGGTTAACCGGTATAATTACTCCCAGGTCTTTCACGAATATATGCTTTATGTATGTATGCATGTGCACTATAAACAGCGTGTGGGGCAGTAGCTGGTATATACAATTACTCAGTGTAGAAACTTACCAACAGGTGGCGTTGCTCACGCGTTCACTTGATAGTGACCTCACTGTTAGTCTTGTAGCATTGATGTGTTGATGAAGTCATTTTAATCAAAGGAACTGGAGCTACTTTCCCCTTCCCTGGATCAATCAAAATTATCTATCATTCTTGAAGAGCTGTGTGACCACTACACTTGTAGCTCTACACTGTAATAATAATAATAATAATAATAATAATAATAATAATAATAATAATAATAATAATAATAATAATAATAATAATAATAATAATTTTAATAATAATAATAATAATAATAATAATAATAATAATAATAATAATAATAATAATAATAATAATAACAACAATAATAATAATAATAATTGGTTCACTGGCCTGAAACAGTGAAGGTTCAGGTCTGAGTTTTGCTCCAATTGTCCTCAAATATTTGTTAAGTTATACCATGAATCAAGGAAAGATCCTGAACTTCACCTTACGAAAGCAGACAAAGCAAATGCGATAATAATTATGGACAAGGTAGATTGTAGTGGAAAAATGAACATGTTATTAGGAGACAGAAACTCGCGCGCCCCGTAAGTTTTGGTGGTCCTCAGAACCACAGTAACAACAGCAGCAACAGCAGCATCAGCAGCAACAGCAGCAACAGCAGCAACAGCAGCATCAGCAGCAACAGCAGCAGCAACAACAACAGAAGCATCAGCAGCAACAGCAACAGCAGCAACAACAACTGCTCACTAGGGAGGTACCGAGGCTTAAGATCAGTTGGATTTGCTCATACAAGGTCATTATATTGTTACTGATAGATCATACGTTACTGTTTTTTGATCAGATGTTACTGTTGTAGCGTACCTTACTGTTTGCTCATGCATTGCTGTTTAATTATAAGCTACTGATTGATCATATTAGTATTTGTTCATGCGCTGGTGTTTAATCAAGCGCTGGTGTTTAATCATGCGTTACTGTTTGATCAAGTGTCACCGTTGAATAATACGTTACTGTTTGATCAAGCGTCACCGTTGAATAATACGTTACTGTTTGATCACACGTTACAGTTTAATCATACGTTGCTGATGGATCATACATTATTGTTGTACCGTACATTACTGATGGATCTACCCTTGTGGGTTTAGCGTTGAGTTATGGTTATAATACCGTTGGATCGTACGTTACTGTTGGATCGTATTTGTATGTCATTCACGTACAGAAGGACCTGGCGTGTACGTGAGCCCTTCAAGGTAGGCGCCTAGATGCCAGTGAGGGGCTCTTGATTCATGGAACTGGGCTTGTCCTCCTCTTCCTTGGATCAATCAATGAAAATAAATATATAATGTATGGTAGGCTATTCACCAGAGTGCAGGGAGGAGAATACATAATGTTGGGAGTCAGGTTATTCGGCACTTAACGTTAAGTGGAGCTACTCTCCCTTTCCTAGGATCAAACCTGATTAACTCTCATTAGTCAGACTGTATAACTTCCACGGGTGTAATTCTTCTTCTACCTGGAGTCTACCTGGAGGGTGTCCCGGGGATTAAAGTCCCCGCGGCCCGGTCCACGACCAGACCTCCTGGTTTTAATATTATTATTGGTTTAAAAAAACACATGTGTAAACACTAAAACATTTTAGAAAACCTTTAGATCCTGAAACCTTTATCACTTCTAACACACACAGGTTAAAACGACGCAATATATATATATATATATATATATATATATATATGTATATATATAATATATGTATATATATTATATATATATATATATATATATATATATATATATATATATATATAATATATATATATAATATATATATATGTCGTGCCGAATATGTAAAACTGGTCAATTAGCAAGAACTCATTTAAAATTAAGTCCTTTCTAAAATTTTCTCTTATACATTTAAAGATATATTTTTTTCAATAATGCTAATGAAAAAAATTTAATTTTGCACTAAAAGAATCTTAGAAAACTTACCTAACCTTATTATAACAAGAGTAATTTATTTTACCCTAACCCAACTAATATTTTAGATTTGTTTACAATAATTTAATACTAAACAAACACAGTGAAATATATTTTTTTCGTTAGGTTCAGAATGATTTTGGAGAAATTATTGCATACACAAATTTTCGCTTGTCCTATATGGCAAGATGAGCGTTGCTATTTAAGCCAAGATCGCAAGTTCTGCCTATTCGGCACGACATATATATATATGTTCGGAGAGTGAGGCGTGAGTGACCAAAATTTATACCATTATTATTATCATTGTCGTCTTTAGCGTGTATATTCTTACAACTGATTGCTAGGTCTAATTACGCTTTTTAGTAGGCTTCTTAATTGGCACCTACATGACAGACATGGTATATACCTCACTGTCTGCTATTGAGGTACTACTATTCTAAAACTCTGAAAATCATAATAACATTATCCGTTTTAAACAATTTCTATAACAAACTCTAGACTTGTGTACACACAAGAGGTAAATACATTCTCACTCGGCCAACAAGACACATTTTCTTCTGCAAATCCACCAGATTTTCCTTTCATTTTGCTGTTATTGCATCAACCTCATTAGTATGTCTTCCTGAGACTTCGCAAGATTGTGACAGCCATTACTAAGACCAGAACAAAAGTGTAACTACGACTGACTAAGGTGAGGTAGGTTGTAGGTACGCACTGGTTTTTTTACTCTCAGATCTTCCCAGTTATTGCTACAGTAGACCTTAACACATTTTCTAGTTATTATAGTTATTCTCCACTAATTATAAGTAATTTCTTCAGTTCTCTAGTTATTCATGTTAAGATAAAATAAGATTTGCTCGGATTTTTAATCCTGAGGGTTAGCTGCTCAGGATAACGCAAGAAAATCAGTGCGTCATCGAAGACTGTCTGCCTTTATTCCATTGGGGACCTTCAGTTTTATCCCCCAGGATGCGACCCACACCAGTCGACTAACACCCGGGTACCTACTTACTATTAGGTGAAAAGGGACAGCAGGTGTATGGAAATATACTCAACATTTTCACCCATATTACCAACGCCTCTGTATTTTCCTGTTCGATTCTTGCAATACGTGTGTCTCGTAGCTCATTGGTAATTCCCTCTCACAATCTGGATTCTAAACCTGCCTCAGTTCAACTAGCAGTAAATAAACACCTAATTGGTAGACACTTGTAGGTAGCATCCTAGGAGAGAGAACTCAAAGACCTCCACGGACTTATTCCACACTGTTTAGGTTATTCTGGGTTATTAATCCAGAGAAAATCTTTAATCAGTGTAAAAATCATGTATGTAGTCGCTGGATGCGGTCCATGCATAGAGCAATAACTTGAAGGGTCATTAGGTCGGATGGTTGAGGAGGTCGTTCCCGGCAGCGCGTCATGTTACATGACCGCCGGAAACCCTCGCAGACGGATGGCCAAATGGTCCCAGGCTGAGCCGCACCCAGTACCGCCTATGTAAATGATGCAGCAGTTGTGGTCCGTTTGGCAGGCCACAGTGTGATCCATGAGGAGTGGGGGGAAAGAGGGGGAGAGAGAGAGAGAGAGAGAGAGAGGGACAATCTGCACTCACCTAGTTGTGGTTGCAGGGGTCGATTCATAGCTCCCCTGTGTGTGTGTGTGTGTGTGTGTGTGTGTGTGTGTGTGTGTGTGTGTGTGTGTGTGTGTGTGTGTGTGTGTGTGTGTGTGTTCATGGGAAAGACAGATAAATGAAGACTTAGAAGGTTCACCTATCGTATATTATCTAGGCGTGTGAGCCAAGGAGGGAAAGAGAAATTATGAGAAAGAGTCAAATTTAAATCATCCAGTAGTCCCAGTGCTCTAAAACTCTGGCTACAACTTCTTTCCTCTTCTTCCGTCACGTCACGTCCAACTTGTCTGGGGGTTTGCAAGCAAGTTATATTCACACGAGACATATAATGATAATATCGCCGGAAACTAAAGTTGGTGAACTAAGCCAGTGGAAGGAAGAAGCAGAGCGTGGAAGGCTGAGTGATGAGAGGATGAATGATAGTCTGTAGAATGACTTCCATAATGTACCAAGCTGTTTACAGTGAGAAAAAGTGTCTTTGACCTTGTAACCAAAAATAAAATATTTTTACTGTATGGAAGAGGGGGGGGGGGTAGGAGTCTCGTCATTGTACTGGGGACAGTGCCAAGGTCTCTGTGCTGGTGATGTCGGGACTTCAGGGACGTTCTAGTGACCCTTCATCAAGGTCTCAACACAGTACTGGTTAGTGACTTCGGTGTTTACCCAATACTGGTGACTCAAGGGTCTCAGCACCGTACTGGTGAGATCGGGGGCCTCAACCCAGTAATGTCGGCCTCCGCAACACCAATAAAAAGCGAGCCGGCAAGAGGGACGATCCGCTTTATTTGACAGCACGAGACATTCCAAAAATGTATCAAGACTTCGACACGCAGCATTATACCGAAATTGGTCTTCTGTGTAGCTGGTGTTTCCGTGACGCTACGTGTTAGACGTAAGGGAAGCCAGAGACGAGGCTCACTATCTGAAGAAGCCCCGTGTAGAGGAGACCTCCTGGCAAATCAACGAAATAACAACATAAGAATCGAGAAACACTGCAGCAGGCCTACTGGTCCATACAAGGCAGGTCTTTATCAAAACCACGCACACTTATCTGTCTACCCTTTTCCCAAAGCTACCCAAGAGTTTGCCTCCGTACCCCATATACCAATCGTACCCATTCCCTCCACTCTTATATTTGTCCAGTCTCATTTTTAAAGCTACCCAAGATCTTAGCCTCTATTACTCTACTCGATGGTTCCACGCATCGACAACTCTGTTTGAAAACCAATACTCACCTGTGTCCTTTCTAAATCTAAATTTATCTAACTTAAACCTATTATTTCTGGTTCTTTCTTGATTCGAAATCCTTAGTATTTCATTATTTGTTTATGCCTCTCAGCCACTTAGATACTTCAGTGATATCTCCTCTCATTCTACATCTCTCAAGAAAGTAAAGATTCAAGAATCTAAGTTTATCTTCATACGGGTAATTCCTTATACAATGACTGAACTTTGTCATCATTCTCTGTATGTTCCCCAATGAATTTATATCCAAGAGTTGCACATGTGTCTAATTTATCAACATGTCGGTTCTCTGAACCATTCATCTACAAACCTGTCAGACACTGCAACTTCTTGGGATCTTAATACTTGGGAATTCTTCGCTTGCCTAATTCTTGGGCACGACCTACTTCAACATTGAGCAAATGTTACACGACCTATGACTTCTGCACCTCTCCTGCCAACGGTTTATAAGCTCCTTCTCAGCACGTATGCCGTATTCTATTCAAGATTGATGGACTGACCACATCGACTCAAGGTTGAGGGACTGATTACCTCATTCTCCTCCTGTTCTTCAAGATTCTCCTTTGTATGGACTGATGAAGCCACTGTGTGGCGAAACGTTTCATCAATAAAGATACCCAAGAGTTGCACATGTGTCTAATTTATCAATATATCCATTCTTTAGCAAGGAGACCAATACTGAGCAGCATGATGTAAGTGAGGCCTTACTAGTAGTGTATAGATATAGGTGTAAAATAACTTTTGGACTCCTATTACCTATACTTTTTGATATCAATCCAAGTAATGAGTTAGCTTTATTGCGCACACTTATGCAATGTTATCTTGGTTTTAGATTTCTGCTTACCATGACTCTCAAGTCTTTTTCACTTTGTGTGATCAAGCTCTATATCACTTAGTTTATAACTTCGAAGGTTATTTTCATTGTCCACATTGAACTGCATTTGCCACTTTTAAGACTAAGACATTAATTTATATAAAATCTTCATGGAGTTCATTGGTTTCCTCCTCAGAATCAATCATTCGATGTATTTTTGTATCATCAGTAAATTTACTCGTGTCAAATGCAAATGTTAAGACTTGGATGGCGTTGAGGAGGGTTATACGGTGTGTTTACCTGGAGTTTACCTGGAGAGAGCTCCGGGGGATCAACGCCCCCGCGGCCCGGTCAGCGACCAGGCCTCATTATTGTGTAGAATCATCTTCGACACAAGTGAGAGACTTTTGATTCAAGGAACTGAACACGTTCTTCCCTTTCTCTGGATCTAACCTAATTATTTCCACTCCCATAGACTCTGTACACCGATGGGGGTTAGCACCCCCTCCCCCCAACAAATAAAACGGTGTGTAGGAAGGTAACCAAGGGTGTACACAGATTTTGGGAGGTAATTATGGGGTGTACGAAGACAGGTATACACGGTCTAGGTAGGTATATATGGATGTTTACGGAGTGTAGGTGTATGGAGACAGGTATATATGGAAAAAAGGTAAAAGCCCTTTAAATTATAACATCAAACGATCTCTCGTATAAAGAATACTATAAGCAAATATGGCTAAAGGCAGGAAAATTATAGGATGGATTACGCATGCTTTGGAAAAAAGGCAGTCCGCTCCAGTGATGGAATTACCACGTCTGGAATACTATTTCGTACTAGTTGCTAATTCCATGATAAGAAAGCTAGCAGACTTAAAATATATTTTTTTATTATCCACAAAAAAAAAAATCCATAAAACATGTAAGTTATTTCAAGCGCCTCAAAACATTTGGAATGCATTGGAGAGGGAAGAGAGTTCTGGATAATATTTACATATAAAATACTTGAAGGTCATGTACCTACCCCACGCGCTCCCATAACAACTTAGTGGTGTGAGAGATATGGGAAAAATTATACCATAGACTCGCTGAAGAACAGGGGTGCCATGTGCATTTTTAGAGAGCACTGTCATTATTCGTGGTGCAAAACTGGTGTACTTTTTATCATTATATATATGAAATATTGCAGGAACGAAGGTAAGAGTTTTAAATAGATAAACGTCCAAGCTCCTGTGTGATGGTACTGGATCAATCAGGTTATGATGGCTACTTGGGTCTACTGGCCACAAATTCAGCAACAAACTTACTGGTCAGGCAGTGACCTGGAAAGCTGCGCTTCAAGGGAAGATAAAAACTAGAACTAATTACATCTCTATCATCTTTTCAGTGCTTATTATAATCTTGTATATAGTGAGCATGTTACACTTTTAGTTATAACAATACTAGTGAAGACTAACTGTAGACTCTCACGGAATTATCAGACGTAACAGCTCTCAGATATCCGTCTCATCTTTGACACTCTGGGATTCACTTAAAAGTCACTGTATTCGCAGATATACAACTTAACTTATGTTAATACGACACGTTATGCGGTTTATGGTATTTTTTAATCAAGACTTAACTTACAACAAGGACTTTATTAATTAATAATGTCTGGTGGTCAAAACTCCCCAATAAAATATCGTAAACTGTGTATTTTTTTATTTATACACAAATGACCCGCACCTCTACTACGTTTTATTTCGCTTCACTTCCCTTTCTGTTTCTTGTGGCACTACCACTACTCCCCCTACCTGCTACCACCACTACTACTCCCCCTGCCTGCTACCACCACTACTACTCCCCCTGCCTGCTACCACCACTACTACTCCCCTTGCCTGCTACCACCACTACTACTCCTCCTTCCTACTACCACCACTACTACTTCTAATACTACTTTCATTACCAGCATTACTTCTACCACTACTCCACTTCTTCCTCTTCGTGCCCTCCCTGTCGTCTCCTGTATATACTGACTCCCTCATCTTCGTGTGCTAGTGTGACTAGTTAATGGTCCAAGTCGGACCGTAACATCGTCATAAGCGTCTTTCTCCTACGTGCGGGTTATTTGTGTATTGTTCAAGTCACGGATTGTGCATTTGTTCTTGACTTACTTGTCGGAATATTCTCCCACGGATAAACATTTACTCATTGTTGCTTACCTTTCATTTACAACTATATAACTCAAGACTCATCGCAGACTCGGAAGGAGTCATTCCTATCTACGGACGCACTATAACTCACCTTTAACGGAAATCTCCCTCAAGAACTGTAGCAAATTTATTCATTATATTCCAGCCATAAAAAGGTATACGATCAGACATAATAAAAACTTTTCTCTTTCCCTGGTGAGCATTTTGTGGAGGTGAGGGATGATCCACCCATCGGTCGCCCTCCCCAACTGCCTAATATTTCTTCCCCCAATCAGATAATTCCACCATTAGGGAAAGGTGTGACTTCTGGATATAAGGGAAAATGCAGCAAATCTGAGCGGGAGGAAGAGGAACAAGGACGAGCAGGAGGGAGATGGACATCAGGGAGATAAATGACACGCACAAGGGAGACAGCAAGAGCGAGCTAGAAATGTATACATGGGGCTGCATGCATTTTCTAGGGCTGGCATGGCAGTCTTTGCCAGTTCAATTGAGAGGGTCCGAAAAGGGACTGGGAGATGCTAGGGGAGATATACATGCGACTGGGAGATAGAGGGTGAGGTGTAGTAGTAGGGGAGTCAAACAAGAGGATGACATAGGCCGTGACGGTATAACAGATCTCCCAATAAGCCTAAATGTGAATGCTTTGATATGTAAGGTATTTCTGAATTGGTCTTAACCTTTGTGTAGCCAAGGGGAATGATGGGAGCAGGGAAGGAAAAGGAAGAGGGAAAGGTGAGGGAGTGAGGGAAGTTAATGGGATGTAGGTAACGCACTTAGGTAAGAGGTGGAAGTTAGGAAGAAGTTGGAAGGAAGAAAGGTTGGTAAGAGAAACACAGACAAAAATAAATATTAAAGATGGAAAATAGTGATAAGACGAATAACAGAAGAGAGAAAAATAAGAAGAATAATAGTCTGAAAAAGAGGAAACCAGCGATAAATTGAATGAATGTAAGTGGAAAGGACCACAAAGAGTGAGCCGCAGAGAGTATAATGGAGACAGAAATGAACATAAAGAGAAAAACAAAAAGGAAGGGAAATAGAATACGGGAAGAGAAGCAAGGGAGAGAGGAGAGAAGCAGAAGAATGAGGGAGGAGCTAAATGGAGTGGGAAGAGGCAGGTAACCAAAACGAAGAGGGGGGGGGAAAGCAAAAGGGAAGGGGAAAAAGAAGAAACAAGAGAAGAGAAGAAGTAAGGAAAGAGGGCAGGAGCTGGGGAAAAAAAGAGAATTACAGGTAGAAGTAGCGTGATGTTCCTCCATCCCATCATACACTTGGAATGGAATGAGTAGGTATAAGCTTAATAATTGTATAGTGTTCAGTTCCACATGCTTTTCTGTGATCTACTGGGCTAACGAAAGAAGCTTCAGCTGTTTTAAGTGTTGGCCTTGTAAGTCCTGTCAACAAAAGCTGAGCTGGATTTTAGTCTCATCTTCTCACTTATCACAAAGTACTGATTTGGGTTATAGTTGACCCGTCGCCTCTGGAGGCAAAAATCCTGTCGGATTAAAACTCACATACATGTACCGGGATCTAATTAGATACTTTTAGTTGTGTACAAAGAAACAGTCTTTAATAAGCTGGGACTAACAAAAGGAGAAACTGGTCAGAGAGCCTCGTCAGAGAGCCTGGTCAGAAAGCCCTGTCAGAGAGCCTCAGAGAGCCGGAAGAGTTCTCGTGAGCTGTAACTCTGGCAAGAGTATACATATATAGTGAGTCCAAACATTTCCCTTTTGGCACCCCACCCCCTCCTTCCCCTCGGCAATATTATTCCATTTCTATATACGATTATCTTGAATTATATTCAGCTTAGTAATCAAGTTGTAGAATCTCGAGAATATTTGTAAGGATAAATTCTTGTAAATATGGAAGGTTCCCGTAAATTGCAATTATCGTAATATTTTCTTCTAATCTCCTTCCATGATCTTTACTCCCCTTTTCATCAGTCTATTAGACGTAGATTATTATTACTATTATACATGTTGAAAAGGAAAAGGTGGTTAAATTAGTGATTAGTGCGTAATGATGCATCAGTAAAGTGATTAACCCTTAGCTCGAGTGATGGTAATTACTCTGCAATGGTACGTTAATTGTAGTTAGGTTACCGGTTAAGTTAGCTTGGTTCCGGTTTGACGGTGGGAAAGGGGAGGAGGGGACAGCTGGGATGGATGGAAGGGGGGATAGAGAGAAAGGAGGGGATAGAAGAGAGGGAGGAATGAAGGACTGGGAAAGAGGAACGGAGAGGGAGAGCGAGAAGGGCCACGGTTAGCAGGGAGGGAATGGAAGAGAGCGAGGGAAGGGAGAGAGAGCGAGGGAGGGAGAGAGAGCAAGGTAGGGAGGAGAGAGCAAGGGAGGGGAGGGAGAGACACAACAAGGAAAGGGAGTGAAGAAGATAACGAGGGAGGGGAAGGAGGGAGGGAGAGAGGAGCAAGAGAGGGTAGGAGACAGCAAGAGGGAGAGTAGGGAGAGTGCCAGGAGGGAGAGTAGGGAGAGTGCCAGGAGGGAGAGTAGGGAGAGTGCCAGGAGGGAGAGTAGGGAGAGTGCCAGGAGGGAGAGTAGGAAGAGTGCCAGGAGGGAGAATAGGGAGAGTGCCAGGAGGGAGAGTAGGGAGTGCCAGTGCCAGGAGGGAGAGTAGGGAAAGTGCCAGGAGGGAGAGTAGGGAGAGTGCAAGGAGGGAGAGTAGAGAGAGTGCCAGGAGGGAGAGTAGGGAAAGTGCCAGGAGGGAGAGTAGGGAGAGTGCCAGGAGGGAGAGTAGAGAGAGTGCCAGGAGGGAGAGTAGGGAGAGTGCCAGGAGGGAGAGTAGGGAAAGTGCCAGGAGGGAGAGTAGGGAGAGTAGAGAGAGTGCCAGGAGGGAGAGTAGAGAGAGTAGGGAGAGCGCCACGAGTGAGAGTAGGGATAGTGCCAGGAGGGAGAGTAGGGAGAGTGCCAGGAGGGAGAGTAGAGAGAGTGCCAGGAGGGAGAGTAGGGAGAGTGCCAGGAGGGAGAGTAGAGAGAGTGCCAGTAGGGAGAGTGCCAGGAGGGAGAGTAGAGAGAGTGCCAGGAGGGAGAGTAGGGAGAGTGCCAGGAGGGAGAGTAGAGAGAGTGCCAGGAGGGAGAGTAGAGAGAGTGCCAGGAGGGAGAGTAGGGAGAGTGCCAGGAGGGAGAGTAGGGAGAGTGCCAGGAGGGAGAGTAGGGAGAGTGCCAGGAGGGAGAGTAGGGAAAGTGCCAGGAGGGAGAGTAGGGAGAGTGCAAGGAGGGAGAGTAGAGAGAGTGCCAGGAGGGAGAGTAGGGAGAGTGCCAGGAGGGAGAGTAGGGAGAGTGCCAGGAGGGAGAGTAGGGAGAGTGCCAGGAGGGAGAGTAGAGAGAGTGCCCCGAGGGAGAGTAGGGAGAGTGCCAGGAGGGAGAGTAGAGAGAGTGCCAGGAGGGAGAGTAGGGAGAGTGCCAGGAGGGAGAGTAGAGAGAGTGCCAGGAGGGAGAGTAGGGAGAGTGCCAGGAGGGAGAGTAGGGAGAG
Source organism: Cherax quadricarinatus (assembly GCF_038502225.1). Taxonomy (NCBI): domain Eukaryota; kingdom Metazoa; phylum Arthropoda; class Malacostraca; order Decapoda; family Parastacidae; genus Cherax; species Cherax quadricarinatus. The sequence goes on along the minus strand of NC_091333.1, from coordinate 12,938,387 downwards.
TGCCAGGAGGGTGAGTAGAGTGAGTGCAAGGAGGGAGAGTAGAGAGAGTGCCAGGAGGGAGAGTAGAGAGTGCCAGGAGGAAGAGTAGGGAGAGTGCCAGGAGGGAGAGTAGAGAGAGTGCAAGGAGGGAGAGTAGAGAGAGTGCCAGGAGGGAGAGTAGGGAGAGTGCCAGGAGGGAGAGTAGGGAGAGTGCCAGGAGGGAGAGTAGGGAGAGTGCCAGGAGGGAGAGTAGAGAGAGTGCCCCGAGGGAGAGTAGGGAGAGTGCCAGGAGGGAGAGTAGAGAGAGTGCCAGGAGGGAGAGTAGGGAGAGTGCCAGGAGGGAGAGTAGAGAGAGTGCCAGGAGGGAGAGTAGGGAGAGTGCCAGGAGGGAGAGTAGAGAGAGTGCCAGGAGGGAGAGTAGGGAGAGTGCCAGGAGGGAGAGTAGAGAGAGTGCCAGGAGGGAGAGTAGGGAGAGTGCCAGGAGGGCCACGGCTGGGAGTGACACATAGAACAATTCCACACCAACTACCACCAGAGAAAAGTTCAAAGCGACGCTGTACAAAAAAATTAATCGCAACTCCACAAATAAATTTTGTTTCATATTGGATGAAAGAAGAGGGAAGAAAAGAGGGAGTTTGGCAGGGAAGAAAAGAGGGAGTTTGGGAGGGAAGAAAAGAGGGAGTTTGGCAGGGAAGAAAAGAGGGAGTTTGGGAGGGAAGAAAAGAGGGAGTTTGGGAGGGAAGAAAAGAGGGAGTTTGGGAGGGAAGAAAAGAGGGAGTTTGGGAGGGAAGAAAAGAGGGAGTTTGGCAGGGAAGAAAAGAGGGAGTTTGGCAGGGAAGAAAAGAGGGAGTTTGGGAGGGAAGAAAAGAGGGAGTTTGGGAGGGAAGAAAAGAGGGAGTTTGGGAGGGAAGAAAAGAGGGAGTTTGGGAGGGAAGAAAAGAGGGAGTTTGGGAGGGAAGAAAAGAGGGAGTTTGGGAGGGAAGAAAAGAGGGAGTTTGGGAGGGAAGAAAAGAGGGAGTTTGGGAGGGAAGAAAAGAGGGAGTTTGGCAGGGAAGAAAAGAGGGAGTTTGGGAGGGAAGAAAAGAGGGAGTTTGGCAGGGAAGAAAAGAGGGAGTTTGGGAGGGAAGAAAAGAGGGAGTTTGGGAGGGAAGAAAAGAGGGAGTTTGGGAGGGAAGAAAAGAGGGAGTTTGGGAGGGAAGAAAAGAGGGAGTTTGGGAGGGAAGAAAAGAGGGAGTTTGGGAGGGAAGAAAAGAGGGAGTTTGGGAGGGAAGAAAAGAGGGAGTTTGGGAGGGAAGAACAGAGGGAGTTTGGCAGGGAAGAAAAGAGGGAGTTTGGCAGGGAAGAAAAGAGGGAGTTTGGGAGGGAAGAAAAGAGGGAGTTTGGCAGGGAAGAAAAGAGGGAGTTTGGCAGGGAAGAAAAGAGGGAGTTTGGGAGGGAAGAAAAGAGGGAGTTTGGGAGGGAAGAAAAGAGGGAGTTTGGGAGGGAAGAAAAGAGGGAGTTTGGGAGGGAAGAAAAGAGGGAGTTTGGCAGGGAAGAAAAGAGGGAGTTTGGGAGGGAAGAAAAGAGGGAGTTTGGGAGGGAAGAAAAGAGGGAGTTTGGGAGGGAAGAAAAGAGGGAGTTTGGCAGGGAAGAAAAGAGGGAGTTTGGGAGGGAAGAAAAGAGGGAGTTTGGGAGGGAAGAAAAGAGGGAGTTTGGCAGGGAAGAAAAGAGGGAGTTTGGCAGGGAAGAAAAGAGGGAGTTTGGGAGGGAAGAAAAGAGTTTGGAGGGAAGAAAAGAGGGAGTTTGGCAGGGAGGGAAGAAAAGAGGGAGTTTGGGAGGGAAGAAAAGAGGGAGTTTGGCAGGGAAGAAAAGAGGGAGTTTGGGAGGGAAGAAAAGAGGGAGTTTGGCAGGGAAGAAAAGAGGGAGTTTGGGAGGGAAGAAAAGAGTTTGGAGTTTGGCAGGGAAGAAAAGAGGGAGTTTGGGAGGGAAGAAAAGAGGGAGTTTGGCAGGGAAGAAAAGAGGGAGTTTGGGAGAGTTTGGCAGTTTGGCAGGGAAGAAAAGAGGGAGTTTGGGAGGGAAGAAAAGAGGGAGTTTGGGAGGGAAGAAAAGAGGGAGTTTGGCAGGGAAGAAAAGAGGGAGTTTGGCAGGGAAGAAAAGAGGGAGTTTGGGAGGGAAGGGAAAAAAGAGGGAGTTTGGGAGGGAAGAAAAGAGGGAGTTTGGCAGGGAAGAAAAGAGGGAGTTTGGCAGGGAAGAAAAGAGGGAGTTTGGGAGGGAAGAAAAGAGGGAGTTTGGCAGGGAAGAAAAGAGGGAGTTTGGCAGGGAAGAAAAGAGGGAGTTTGGGAGGGAAGAAAAGAGGGAGTTTGGCAGGGAAGAAAAGAGGGAGTTTGGCAGGGAAGAAAAGAGGGAGTTTGGGAGGGAAGAAAAGAGGGAGTTTGGGAGGGAAGAAAAGAGGGAGTTTGGCAGGGAAGAAAAGAGGGAGTTTGGCAGGGAAGAAAAGAGGGAGTTTGGCAGGGAAGAAAAGAGGGAGTTTGGCAGGGAAGAAAAGAGGGAGTTTGGCAGGGAAGAAAAGAGGGAGTTTGGGAAGAAAAGGAAGGGAAAAAAGAGGGAGTTTGGGAGGGAAGAAAAGAGGGAGTTTGGCAGGGAAGAAAAGAGGGAGTTTGGCAGGGAAGAAAAGAGGGAGTTTGGCAGGGAAGAAAAGAGGGAGTTTGGCAGGGAAGAAAAGAGGGAGTTTGGCAGGGAAGAAAAGAGGGAGTTTGGCAGGGAAGAAAAGAGGGAGTTTGGCAGGGAAGAAAAGAGGGAGTTTGGCAGGGAAGAAAAGAGGGAGTTTGGGAGGGAAGAAAAGAGGGAGTTTGGGAGGGAAGAAAAGAGGGAGTTTGGGAGGGAAGAAAAGAGGGAGTTTGGCAGGGAAGAAAAGAGGGAGTTTGGCAGGGAAGAAAAGAGGGAGTTTGGCAGGGAAGAAAAGAGGGAGTTTGGGAGGGAAGAAAAGAGGGAGTTTGGGGGAAGAAAAGAGGGAGTTTGGCAGGGAAGAAAAGAGGAAGTTTGGCAGGGAAGAAAAGAGGGAGTTTGGCAGGGAAGAAAAGAGGGAGTTTGGGAGGGAAGTAAAGAGGGAGTTTGGCAGGGAAGAAAAGAAGAAAGAAAAGAGGGAGTTTGGCAGGGAAGAAAAGAGGGAGTTTGGCAGGGAAGAAAAGAGGGAGTTTGGCAGGGAAGAAAAGAGGGAGTTTGGCAGGGAAGAAAAGAGGGAGTTTGGGAGGGAAGAAAAGAGGGAGTTTGGCAGGGAAGAAAAGAGGGAGTTTGGGAGGGAAGAAAAGAGGGAGTTTGGCAGGGAAGAAAAGAGGGAGTTTGGCAGGGAAGAAAAGAGGGAGTTTGGGAGGGAAGAAAAGAGGGAGTTTGGCAGGGAAGAAAAGAGGGAGTTTGGCAGGGAAGAAAAGAGGGAGTTTGGCAGGGAAGAAAAGAGGGAGTTTGGGAGGGAAGAAAAGAGGGAGTTTGGGAGGGAAGAAAAGAGGGAGTTTGGCAGGGAAGAAAAGAGGGAGTTTGGCAGAGGGAAGAAAAGAGGGCGTTTGGCAGGGAAGAAAAGAGGGAGTTTGGGAGGGAAGAAAAGAGGGAGTTTGGCAGGGAAGAAAAGAGGGAGTTTGGGAGGGAAGAAAAGAGGGAGTTTGGCAGGGAAGAAAAGAGGGAGTTTGGGAGGGAAGAAAAGAGGGAGTTTGGGAGGGAAGAAAAGACGGAGTTTGGCAGGGAAGAAAAGAGGGAGTTTGGGAGGGAAGAAAAGAGGGAGTTTGGCAGGGAAGAAAAGAGGGAGTTTGGCAGGGAAGAAAAGAGGGAGTTTGGCAGGGAAGAAAAGAGGGAGTTTGGCAGGGAAGAAAAGAGGGAGTTTGGGAGGGAAGAAAAGAGGGAGTTTGGCAGGGAAGAAAAGAGGGAGTTTGGCAGGGAAGAAAAGAGGGAGTTTGGCAGGGAAGAAAAGAGGGAGTTTGGCAGGGAAGAAAAGAGGGAGTTTGGCAGGGAAGAAAAGAGGGAGTTTGGCAGGGAAGAAAAGAGGGAGTTTGGGAGGGAAGAAAAGAGGGAGTTTGGGAGGGAAGAAAAGAGGGAGTTTGGCAGGGAAGGAAAGAGGGAGTTTGGGAGGGAAGAAAAGAGGAGTTTGGGAGGGAAGAAAAGAGGGAGTTTGGCTGGGAAGAAAAGAGGGAGTTTGGCAGGGAAGAAAAGAGGGAGTTTGGCAGGGAAGAAAAGAGGGAGTTTGGCAGGGAAGAAAAGAGGGAGTTTGGCAGGGAAGAAAAGAGGGAGTTTGGCAGGGAAGAAAAGAGGGAGTTTGGCAGGGAAGAAAAGAGGGAGTTTGGCAGGGAAGAAAAGAGGGAGTTTGGCAGGGAAGAAAAGAGGGAGTTTGGCAGGGAAGAAAAGAGGGAGTTTGGCAGGGAAGAAAAGAGGGAGTTTGGGAGGGAAGAAAAGAGGGAGTTTGGCAGGGAAGAAAAGAGGGAGTTTGGGAGGGAAGAAAAGAGGGAGTTTGGCAGGGAAGGAAAGAGGGAGTTTGGGAGGGAAGAAAAGAGGGAGTTTGGAGGGAAGAAAAGAGGGAGTTTGGGAGGGAAGAAAAGAGGGAGTTTGGCAGGGAAGAAAAGAGGGAGTTTGGCAGGGAAGAAAAGAGGGAGTTTGGCAGGGAAGAAAAGAGGGAGTTTGGCAGGGAAGAAAAGAGGGAGATTGGCAGGGAAGAAAAGAGGGAGTTTGGCAGGGAAGAAAAGAGGGAGTTTGGCAGGGAAGAAAAGAGGGAGTTTGGCAGGGAAGAAAAGAGGGAGTTTGGGAGGGAAAGAGGGAGTCTGGGAGGGAAAGAGGGAGTCTGGGAGGGAAAGAGGGAGTCTGGGAGGGAAAGAGGGAGTCTGGGAGGGAAAGAGGGAGTCTGGGAGGGAAAGAGGGAGTCTGGGAGGGAAAGAGGGAGTCTGGGAGGGAAAGAGGGAGTCTGGGAGGGAAAGAGGGAGTCTGGGAGGGAAAGAGGGAGTCTGGGAGGGAAAGAGGGAGTCTGAGAGGGAAAGAGGGAGTCTGAGAGGGAAAGAGGGAGTCTGAGAGGGAAAGAGGGAGTCTGGGAGGGAAAGATGAGGGTTAAGGAAGGAAGAAGTTAGGAAGGAGATGACTGCAGTAAGGGGAATGAATGAAGGAAGGAGATAAAGAAAGAAGGGAATCACTAAAACATTTAAAGAAAGAACAGGAAAACCAAAACAATACACAAATAACCCACACATAGAAAGAAACTTATAACGACGTTTCGGTCCAAATCGGACCGAAACGTCGTGAATAAAACAGCTATTGAAGTTGAAGAAATATTTCGGCAGGTTGTAATAACAGGATGATAACATTAACAGGAAGGTAAGATATTTTGTCCGGATTTTCTAACTGGGAATGTTATCCAGCCAGGATAACCCAAGACAATGTTATCCAGCCAGGATAACCCAAGACAATGTTATCCAGCCAGGATAACCCTAGACAATGTTATCCAGCCAGGATAACCCTAGACAATGTTATCCAGCCAGGATAACCCAAGACAATGTTATCTACCCAGGATAACCCAAGACAATGTTATCTACCCAGGATAACCCAAGACAATGTTATCCAGTCAGGATAACCCAAGACAATGTTATCCAGCCAGGATAACCCAAGACAATGTTATCCAGCCAGGATAACCCAAGACAATGTTATCCAGCCAGGATAACCCAAGACAATGTTATCCAGCCAGGATAACCCTAGACAATGTTATCCAGCCAGGATAACCCTAGACAATGTTATCCAGCCAGGATAACCCAAGACAATGTTATCTACCCAGGATAACCCAAGACAATGTTATCCAGCCAGGATAACACAAGACAATGTTATCCAGCCAAGATAACCCAAGACAATGTTATCCAGCCAGGATAACCCAAGACAATGTTATCCAGCCAGGATAACCCAAGACAATGTTATCCAGCCAGGATAACCCAAGACAATGTTATCCAGCCAGGATAACCCAAGACAATGTTATCCAGCCAGGATAACCCAAGACAATGTTATCCAGCCAGGATAACCCAAGACAATGTTATCCAGCCAGGATAACCCTAAACAATGTTATCCAGCCAGGATAACCTTAGACAATGTTATCCAGCCAGGATAACCCAAGACAATGTTATCTACCCAGGATAACCCAAGACAATGTTATCTACCCAGGATAACCCAAGACAATGTCATCCAGCCAGGATAATACAAGACAATGTTATCCAGCCAGGATAACCCAAGACAATGTTATCCAGCCAGAATAACCCAAGACAATGTTATCCAGCCAGAATAACCCAAGACAATGTTATCCAGCCAGGATAACCCAAGACAATGTTATCCAGCCAGAATAACCCAAGACAATGTTATCCAGCCAGAATAACCCAAGACAATGTTATCCAGCCAGGATAACCCAAGACAATGTTATCCAGCCAGGATAACCCAAGACAATGTTATTCACCCAGGATAACCCAAGACAATGTTATCCACCCAGGATAACCCAAGACAATATTATTCACCCAGGATAACCCAAGACAATGTTATTCAGCCAGGATAACCCAAGACAATGTTATCCGCCCAGAATAACCCAAGACAATGTTATCCAGCCAGGATAACCCAAGACAATGTTATCCAGCCAGGATAATCCAAGACAATTTTATCCAGCCAGGATAACACAAGACAATGTTATCCAGCCAGGATAACCCAAGACAATGTTATCCAGCCAGGATAACCCAAGACAATGTTATCCAGCCAGGATAACACAAGACAATGTTATCCAGCCAGGATAACCCAAGACAATGTTATCCAGCCAGGATAACCCAAGACAATGTTATCCAGCCAGGATAACACAAGACAATGTTATCCAGCCAGGATAACACAAGACAATGTTATCCAGCCAGGATAACCCAAGACAATGTTATCCAGCCAGGATAACCCAAGACAATGTTACCCAGCCAGGATAACCCAAGACAATGTTATCCACCCAGGATAACCCAAGACAATGTTATCCACCCAGGATAACCCAAGACAATGTTATCCAGCCAGGATAACCCAAGACAATGTTATCCACCCAGAATAACCCAAGACAATGTTATCCACCCAGGATAACCCAAGACAATGTTATTCACCCAGGATAACCCAAGACAATGTTATCCACCCAAGATAACCCAAGACAATGTTATCCACCCAGGATAACCCAAGACAATGTTATTCACCCAGGATAACCCAAGACAATGTTATTCACCCAGGATAACCCAAGACAATGTTATCCACCCAAGATAACCCAAGACAATGTTATCCACCCAGGATAACCCAAGACAATGTTATTCACCCAGGATAACCCAAGACAATGTTATCCACCCAAGATAACCCAAGACAATGTTATCCAGCCAGGATAACCCAAGACAATGTTATTCACCCAGGATAACCCATGACAGCCAGTGGGTCATAACGACTGTCTTATTTCCATTAGTGTCCTTGTTTAATCTTGTCCCACAGGATGCGATCCACCACAGTCAACTAACACCCAGGTGCCTACTTACTGCTAGGTGAACAGGGTCAACAGGTGTAAGGAAACGTGCCTAACATTTTGACCCGTGCCGGGGATCGAACCAAGGACACTTACCGAGGAAAAATATCTGCCACCAAATTGTCATAAGGATTTTTTTGAGAATAGAACCAAATTATTAGGAATAAACAAGCAAAGAAAATACTCTTATACACTACCTACCTGGAGTCTACCTGGAGTCTACCTGGAGTCTACCTGGAGTCTACCTGGAGTCTACCTGGAGTCTACCTGGAGTCTACCTGGAGTCTACCTGGAGTCTACCTGGAGTTTACCTGGAGTCTACCTGGAGTCTACCTTGAGTCTACCTGGAGTTTACCTGGAGTCTACCTGGAGTCTACCTGGAGGGCATTCCGGGGATCAACGTCCCGCGGCCCGGTCTATGACCAGGCCTCCTGGTGGATCAGGGCCTGATCAACGACGCTGTTACTGCTGACCGCACATAATCCCACGTATGAACCACAGCCCGGCTGATCTGGCACTGACTTAAGGTATCTGTCCAGCTCCCTCTTGAAGACAACCAGGAGTCGATTGGTAATTCCCCTTATGGCTGGTGGGAGGCTGTTGAACAGTCTTGGGCCCCGGACTTACTGTGTTTTTGCTTTCATAGGGAGTACTTCTGTAATTTGAGTCCCTCCAGGATCTTCCAGGTGTAGATTATGATGTATCTCTCTCGTCTGTGCTATATTATAAGCTAATGCTCAGCCAGCATCTCTTAAACAGTGTCACTGGTTCTTCTCCTTGAGTAAAGTTTGCAGCCGGTGACCCACGAGCCTGTACTCCATTTTCGGTCCTCTCTGTCCTTCCGCATTATTCATAACCACTGCATCTGCTGTGGTTTAAGTACAATAATGTGTCAGAATAATCCTGCAGCTTATCGAGATCAACTTCTAGGCTTTCCTTGTCCTTTCATGTATTTATTATTTTTTTTTGTTAGTTTCATATTGTCTGCTAACATGCGTAAATCAGTTTCATCGTTCCTGTGTGTCGTTCAGAAATAGTCCAGGTCTCGGTAGTGATCCTTGAGGAACCCCATTTGTCATACTTAGCCATTCTGACGTTGCTTCCTGGACAATCGCTCTGTTTCCCATCTGTTAGGTGTTCTTTAATCCATAGTAGTTTCTAGTTTCTTCCCTGTGAATCTGCCTGCTAGCTTCCCTAACAGTTCAGTGCCAAAAGCCATTTTAAAGTCCAAGAATATGCAATCCACCCATCATCCACTTCCTGTTATTTTGTCATAGGACTCGAGCAGGTTTGTGAGAAAAGGATTTACTGTCACCAAAACCCCGCTCCTTTCCTCTTCGGATTATCCTTCCAATAATCATGTATACTATGCAAGTCACTGACACCGACTTGTTTAAAGTGCTGTGTATTTGGTGGCCTGGTGGTTAACGCTCTCGCTTCACACGGCAAGGGCCTGGGTTCGATTCCCAGCCAGGGTAGAAACACTGGGCGTGTTTCTTTACACTTGTTGTCTATGTTCCCCATCAGTAAAATGGGTACCTGGGTGTTAGTCGATTGGTGTGGGTCGCATCCTGGGACACCGATCTAATTTGCCCGAAATGCTCAACCTGGTGCTCAGCCTGGTGGTTAACGCTCTCGCTTCACACGGTGAGGGCCTGGGTTCGATTCCCAGCCAGAGTAGAAACATTGGACGTGTTTCTTTCCACCTGTTGTCTATGTTCCCCATCAGTAAAATGGGTACCTGGGTGTTAGTCGACTGGTGTGGGTCGCATCCTGGGACACTGACCTAAGGAGGCCTGGTCACAGACCGGGCCGCGGGGGCGTTGACCCCCGGAACTCTCTCCAGATAAACTCCAGATAACAAGCGGCTTTCTATATACTAGTAGTCTGTCACTGATGTCAGCTAGGACTGTATACCTTGTACATGTACTTGTAGTAAATCAAGATTAAAATAAATACAGGGACTACATTTGCTGTCTTCCACACCTGTAGTTGACCTGTACCGTCTTGGAAATTTAAAGTAGTGGTTGATACAGTGCTGCCGCTCCTTCCTTCAGTATCCATTGAAAATTATCAGATACCATTATCTTTGTGGAATATGGTTCACACTGTGTGTGTGTGTACGCGTGTGTGTGTGTGTGTGTGTGTGTGTGTGTGTGTGTGTGTGTGTGTGTGTGTGTGTGTGTGTGTGCAAATAAAATGTACGTAATGAGTAAAGGACTATATAATGGTACTGGTAATGCGGTACCATTAAACTGAAATAATACTAAAATATATGACACGAGAAAATAGCGATAAAAGAACAGTAAAAAGGAAATAGAGGAATAACATGGTGGTAAAAGTAACAAATGAAGTTTACGGAGCGAGACAGTCAATGTTTCCTTTTTTTTTTTTTTTTTTGCAGGTGGAGTTTGGTTAATGAAAACGAGAACCGGAACAACTGATAGACAGGAGCCGTGAATCGACCCCAGCAACCGCACATGGGTTACCTGGTTACCTGGAGGTTATTCCGGGGATCAACGCCCCCGCGGCCCGGTCCATGACCAGGCCTCCAGGTGGATCAGGGCCTGATCAACTAGGCTGTTACTGCTGGCCGCACGCAGTCCAACGTAGGAGCCACAGCCCGGTTGATCGGCACTGACTCTAGCATCTGTCCAGCTCTCTCTTGAAGGCAGCCAGGGGTTTATTGGTAATTCCCCTGATGCTTGATGGGAGGCTGTTGAACAGTCTTGGGCCCCGGACACTTATGGTGTTTTCCCTTAGTGTACCAATGGCGCCCCTACTTTTAATTGGGGGTATTTTGCATCGCCTGCCCAGTCTCTTACTTTCGTAGGGAGTGATTTCTGTGTGAGTACAGACGGAGCGCCAGACGGTACACAGCCAAAAACAACACATCTAACAATACGATTAGAAAAGACAATTTGGGATATAACATCTGTTCATTGTTTCTGGGATGATCGCCCCCGCGGCTCGGTCTCGGGATCTCCTAAATATCATATGACCTCATCAGGAAAATATTAGACCGTAAAAGTCTGTAAAAATTACCCGACATTTTACATGTTAATAAAATAGAGCAATATGTCTTCCAGAGTGCAAAACGTTTAACAGGTTTAGCAAGGTGGTAGATGAGTGTTATTTGGTGGCTGGGGTAGATGGTGGTAGTGGGTAGTTGTGGTGATTGTGACTGGTTTTAGTGGTGGGAAGTAGTGACTAGTAGTTGTGGGAGTTTTGATAGCGGTTCATAAGTGGTGGTGGACGATGGTCCTGATAGTGATATTGGGAGGTGGTCCTGATAGTGATAGTGGGAGGTGGTGATAGTGATAGTGGGAGGTGGTCCTGATAGTGATAGTGGGAGGTGGTGACAGTGATAGTGGGAGGTGGTGATAGTGATAGTGGGAGGTGGTCCTGATAGTGATAGTGGGAGGTGGTCCTGATAGTGATAGTGGGAGGTGGTGATAGTGATAGTGGGAGGTGGTGATAGTGATATTGGGAGGTGGTCCTGATAGTGATAGTGGGAGGTGGTGATAGTGATATTGGGAGGTGGTCCTGATAGTGATAGTGGGAGGTGGTGATAGTGATAGTGGGAGGTGGTGATAGTGATAGTGGGAGGTGGTGACAGTGATAGTGGGAGGTGGTGATAGTGATAGTGGGAGGTGGTGATAGTGATAGTGGGAGGTGGTGATAGTGATAGTGGGAGGTGGTGATAGTGATAGTGGGAGGTGGTGATAGTGATAGTGGGAGGTGGTGATAGTGATAGTGGGAGGTGGTGACAGTGATAGTGGGAGGTGGTCCTGATAGTGATAGTGGGAGGTGGTCCTGATAGTGATAGTGGGAGGTGGTCCTGATAGTGATAGTGGGAGGTGATGATAGTGATAGTGGGAGGTGGTGATAGTGATAGTGTGAGGTGGTCCTGATAGTGATAGTGGGAGGTGGTGACAGTGATAGTGGGAGGTGGTCCTGATAGTGATATTGGGAGGTGGTCCTGATAGTGATAGTGGGAGGTGGTCCTGATAGTGATAGTGGGAGGTGGTGATAGTGATAGTGGGAGGTGGTGATAGTGATAGTGGGAGGTGGTCCTGATAGTGATAGTGGGAGGTGGTGATAGTGATAGTGGGAGGTGGTCCTGATAGTGATAGTGGGAGGTGGTGATAGTGATAGTGGGAAGTGGTCCTGATAGTGATAGTGGGAGGTGGTGATAGTGATAGTAGGAGGTGGTCCTGATAGTGATAGTGGGAGGTGGTGATAGTGATAGTGGGAGGTGGTCCTGATAGTGATAGTGGGAGGTGGTGATAGTGATAGTGGGAGGTGGTCCTGATAGTGATAGTGGGAGGTGGTGATAGTGATAGTGGGAGGTGGTCCTGATAGTGATAGTGGGAGGTGGTGATAGTGATAGTGGGAGGTGGTCCTGATAGTGATAGTGGGAGGTGGTGATAGTGATAGTGGGAGGTGGTCCTGACAGTGATAGTGGGAGGTGGTGATAGTGATAGTGGGAGGTGGTCCTGATAGTGATAGTGGGAGGTGGTGATAGTGATAGTCTGAGGTGGTCCTGATAGTGATAGTGGGAGGTGGTGATAGTGATAGTGGGAGGTGGTCCTGACAGTGATAGTGGGAGGTGGTGATAGTGATAGTGGGAGGTGGTCCTGATAGTGATAGTGGGAGGTGGTGATAGTGATAGTGGGAGGTGGTCCTGATAGTGATAGTGGGAGGTGGTGATAGTGATAGTGGGAGGTGGTCCTGACAGTGATAGTGGGAGGTGGTGATAGTGATAGTGGGAGGTGGTCCTGACAGTGATAGTGGGAGGTGGTCCTGACAGTGATAGTGGGAGGTGGTCCTGATAGTGATAGTGGGAGGTGGTGATAGTGATAGTGGGAGGTGGTCCTGATAGTGATAGTGGGAGGTGGTGATAGTGATAGTGGGAGGTGGTCCTGACAGTGATAGTGGGAGGTGGTCCTGATAGTGATAGTGGGAGGTGGTGATAGTGATAGCGGGAGGTGGTCCTGATAGTGATAGTGGGAGGTGGTGATAGTGATAGTGGGAGGTGGTCCTGATAGTGATAGTGGGAGGTGGTGATAGTGATAGGGGAGGTGGTCCTGATGATAGTGGGAGGTGGTGATAGTGATAGTGGGAGGTGGTCCTGATAGTGATAGTGGGAGGTGGTGATAGTGATAGTGGGAGGTGGTCCTGATAGTGATAGTGGGAGGTGGTGATAGTGATAGTGGGAGGTGGTCTTGATAGTGATAGTGGGAGGTGGTGATAGTGATAGTAGGAGGTGGTCCTGATAGTGATATTGGGAGGTGGTCCTGATAGTGATAGTGGGAGGTGGTCCTGATAGTGATAGTGGGAGGTGGTCCTGATAGTGATAGTGGGAGGTGGTGACAGTGATAGTGGGAGGTGGTGATAGTGATAGTGGGAGGTGGTCCTGATAGTGATAGTGGGAGGTGGTGATAGTGATAGTGGGAGGTGGTGATAGTGATAGTGGGAGGTGGTGATAGTGATAGTGGGAGGTGGTGATAGTGATAGTGGGAGGTGGTGATAGTGATAGTGGGAGGTGGTGATAGTGATAGTGGGAGGTGGTGATAGTGATAGTGGGAGGTGGTGATAGTGATAGTGGGAGGTGGTGATAGTGATAGTGGGAGGTGGTGATAGTGATAGTAGGAGGTGGTGATAGTGATAGTGTGAGGTGGTCCTGATAGTGATAGTGGGAGGTGGTAATAGTGATAGTGGGAGGTGGTCCTGATAGTGATAGTTGGAGGTGGTGATAGTGATAGTGGGAGGTGGTCCTGATAGTGATAGTGGGAGGTGGTGATAGTGATAGTGGGAGGTGGTCCTGATAGTGATAGTGGGAGGTGGTGATAGTGATAGTGGGAGGTGGTCCTGATAGTGATAGTGGGAGGTGGTGATAGTGATAGTGGGAGGTGGTCCTGATAGTGATAGTGGGAGGTGATGATAGTGATAGTGGGAGGTAGTCCTGATAGTGATAGTGGGAGGTGGTCCTGATAGTGATAGTGGGAGGTGGTGATAGTGATAGTGGGAGGTGGTCCTGATAGTGATAGTGGGAGGTGGTAATAGTGATAGTGGGAGGTGGTCCTGATAGTGATAGTTGGAGGTGGTGATAGTGATAGTGGGAGGTGGTCCTGATAGTGATAGTGGGAGGTGGTGATAGTGATAGTGGGAGGTGGTCCTGATAGTGATAGTGGGAGGTGGTGATAGTGATAGTGGGAGGTGGTCCTGATAGTGATAGTGGGAGGTGGTGATAGTGATAGTGGGAGGTGGTCCTGATAGTGATAGTGGGAGGTGGTAATAGTGATAGTGGGAGGTGGTCCTGATAGTGATAGTTGGAGGTGGTGATAGTGATAGTGGGAGGTGGTCCTGATAGTGATAGTGGGAGGTGGTGATAGTGATAGTGGGAGGTGGTCCTGATAGTGATAGTGGGAGGTGGTGATAGTGATAGTGGGAGGTGGTCCTGACAGTGATAGTGAGAGGTGGTGATAGTGATAGTGGGAGGTGGTCCTGATAGTGATAGTGGGAGGTGGTGATAGTGATAGTGGGAGGTGGTCCTGATAGTGATAGTGGGAGGTGGTGATAGTGATAGTGGGAGGTGGTCCTGATAGTGATATTGGGAGGTGGTGATAGTGATAGTGGGAGGTGGTCCTGATAGTGATAGTGGGAGGTGGTGATAGTGATAGTGGGAGGTGGTCCTGATAGTGATAGTGGGAGGTGGTGATAGTGATAGTGGGAGGTGGTCCTGATAGTGATAGTGGGAGGTGGTGATAGTGATAGTGGGAGGTGGTCCTGACAGTGATAGTGAGAGGTGGTGATAGTGATAGTGGGAGGTGGTCCTGATAGTGATAGTGGGAGGTGGTGATAGTGATAGTGGGAGGTGGTCCTGATAGTGATAGTGGGAGGTGGTGATAGTGATAGTAGGAGGTGGTCCTGATAGTGATATTGGGAGGTGGTCCTGATAGTGATAGTGGGAGGTGGTCCTGATAGTGATAGTGGGAGGTGGTGATAGTGATAGTGGGAGGTGGTCCTGATAGTGATAGTGGGAGGTGGTGATAGTGATAGTGGGAGGTGGTCCTGATAGTGATAGTGGGAGGTGGTGATAGTGATAGTGGGAGGTGGTCCTGATAGTGATAGTGGGAGGTGGTGATAGTGATGGGAGGTGGTGATAGTGATAGTGGGAGGTGGTGATAGTGATAGTGGGAGGTGGTGATAGTGATAGTGGGAGGTGGTGATAGTGATAGTGGGAGGTGGTGATAGTGATAGTGGGAGGTGGTCCTGATAGTGATAGTGGGAGGTGGTGATAGTGATAGTGGGAGGTGGTCAGTGTAATACTTCGTTATTATGTCAGGAGATGAACACTCGGATTCCTGAGTGATAATAACACATGGTAACTCCTGAGTGATTACAACACGGGGTAACTCCTCAGTGATCACAACACGGGGTAACTCCTGAGTGATCACAACACGGGGTAACTCCTGAGTGATCACAACACGGGGTAACTCCTGAGTGATCACAACACGTGGTAACTCCTGAGTGATCACAACACGTGGTAACTCCTGAGTGATCACAACACGTGGTAACTCCTGAGTGATCACAACACGTGGTAACTCCTGAGTGATCACAACACGTGGTAACTCCTGAGTGGTCACAACCCGTGGCAACTTAAGATCCTCCGCAAATCTAAACTCATTTTTCTATCACCTTCCTTCCTCTTTCAACAATACAATGTCGTGGGTGCTTCCAGCCGGGATGAATTCATTTGAAGTGATTTGTTTGCGTGAGTTTTGCATGTCGTGGAGTCTGGGTGAACTTGTCTGGGTGAGGTTGGATGTGTGGGTCACTGTGGTGTGGTCGTTATAAGAGCGTACACTCCACTAAGCTAGTTCCGGTGGCGTCTCCAGTGCGCATTGAGCTAAACGAAGATAAAATTCTTATGGTAGAACGTAAAAGTCGGGGAAATCATAGATAAAAGTGAGGCAAAATCGTAATTCGACGATAAAACGTTCCTGGAAGACTCTGGAGTAGTTGGGGCAGCTCACCACAGCACCAACTTCTGCGGACACACCCGCTAAATGTTCACTATAAACACAGCAAGACCCAGGGCCGCCAGCTGAGACACTCTTGGCATCACTTTAAGATAAATCCTGTATCACTAGGGCTGAGGAAATTAACATAATTAAGAGTTTAATTTCATACTTAATGCAGATGTGGGGATGAGGCTTCTGCCTGATTCTTGCAATGAGGCCTCGTGTCTAGTAGCTTCTAACTCTCTTTGAGGCTTAATTAAAGTGGTTGCTTCTTGCTGGTGGATTCTGACACTCTGGAGACCTGAACTTTGCTAGCTGCTTATAACATATTGCAGACCTAGGTCGTGTCTAATAACCTAATAAGAGACCTGGCTGATGGCTTGTAATACACTGTAGACCTGACTGGCGGCCTCTAGCACCGGAGCCTTTGTAATTGGAGGCTTCTAACGCTCGGGAGCAACTACAGCACAACACCAACCGAGGCTTCATCCTGAATCCATCAACTCTAGGCAGCGAGTTTGAATTCATCAACCTTCTTGAGGGGATTTTCTTGAGGCCGATGAGGGCATTTCACGGATGGTGAGACAAACCGTGAAGATGCACTGCTGACCTCAGCATTTTGTGATGAACGGCTGGGTCCGCAATGTGGGCTGCTGGGTTCACAAAGTGGGTGGGTTGGACTGCAATGTGTGTGGGTGAATCCCGGAATGTGGGTGAGAGATCTTAAGAATATGGAGGAGGGAGGCTGCAGGAAGAGGCGACAGGAAGAGTACAAAGGAGTAGCTATGATAGGAGTAGGTACAGGGAAAGAAAAAGTGTTCCTTTATAGCATTATGGTGAACATATCTGGAGGATAGAGAAAATAACTTACAACAGTGAAGATAAAGTAAAGCCTGAGTGTGAGTTTCTCTTCTCTCGCAATGCTGTTCTGTTCCCCTGCTTTTCTGGTTCTCTTAAAATGGGCCAGTAGATCTGCTGCTGTGTTCCTCTCTTCTTTTGTGTTTTTCACTAGGATCGAGGCCCATTAATTATTTGGATCGACTGCAAGTTTAGAAAGGTGGTAGAGAATAGAGAATAAAGAGCCAGGCCTTGATCCAGATAGTAGATAGCATAAAATAAGAGTGTTGAGCTGTAGGACTGCGCTTCACAGCTCAGTACACACTTGAGTTACATCCTGGAGGATTGTATATATGGACATGTGTGGGAGAGGCGTTACCCTCACTCCTCCCCAACTCGACACCCAACTACACTCCTGATAGTCGCAACTCTAATCCTGTTAGTTGATTTGCCTCACATGTTAATCAAGCAAGCGGCAGGCGCTTCGTGCAGCTGGTATACCAAGTGAACACAAGTCCTTGCAAACTAGAGGCCACATATGATATTCATCCCAGTCTTGTAGCAGCACTAACTAGTATAGTCTGTTATTAATATTTACCTTTCATTTAAATATGACCGCTTTCCATTTTTCCTGTCCTAGATACCTGGAGGGTGTTCCAGGGGTCAACGTCCCCGCCGCCCAGTCTTTGACCTGACCTCCTCGAAGCAGCCCTAACGCCATACCTCTTTTATTATTCGCATGATCAATCACGCTGTTGATATAAGAACACAAAAGGCAGAGCAAGCCTTTAATTTAGGCGAAATTTCGTTCAGGTGAGCTTAATCAGGCCTACAGAGAATTCCAAAAGCTTCTTCAGTAGACATTTTAACGAAGATTATAAAGCTGACTCCTGAGTGTCGTTATATTCACTCGTCGGCCAGTTGCCCAGACACCAGCTTGTTAATAATCATCCAGCTGGGCCATACAGCCATCACAACCTGGCTGATCAGGTGCACCATGCACGAACTTATCACAAACAAATTTCTTCATGTGAATTTTTTTTTTTGCAATGGAATATGACAATTCCTGAAGAGTGCAATAACCAATGACAGATCTAGTTTGGATGAAACACATTGTCTCTACTAACCTCCCCCCCCCATGGGAGTGCCTTCACTCACAGGATGAGTGTCACTGCCTAATACTGCTTTTATGAGAGTATGTTGCACTCACAGGCTGCGTGAGACTGCCTGCTACTGTCCCTCGTAGCTACATGTTTCCTTATGGCAGGAGTGACATTGGCCAATAAACTGCCACGACGGAACAAAATCTCTCTTTCTCTCTCTCTCTCTCTCTTTCTCGTCCCGACTCTCTCAACCCTCCCTCCTTCCCTAACCCTCCTTACCCATCTCACAGTATCGTTAATTTTCCCTTCATTAGTTGCCCTCCGGCATCTCTCACTTGCAAACTAATTACCTTCATTACTCGCGATTAATTAAAGGACATCTAATGACAATTAGAGTAATTAATACCTTTAAATATTCATACTGGGGTGTTGGCTATCAGATTCTTAATTAGAGGGAGGGAGAGAGAGAGAGGGGGGGTGGAAGATGAGAGAGAAGGATGGATGGTGAGATGAGTGGAGCTAAGAAGGCAGGGAAGGAAAAGACTGCGAAGGGATGGGAAATAAAGGAATGGGGAAAAAAGGGGAAGGGATAACGAGAAAGAGGGAGGAAAGCTGGACTTAGGGAGGGAGGCTAAACAGGGAAACTCCTGAAGACGAGAACGGGCCTGGAAGGGAGATATGGAAGAAGAGGATTAGGAAATGGGGGTGGGAGGGAATAAGATTGAGGGGTGGATCTCTAGGTAGAAGATAGAAGGACAGGAGAGCTGGTAGATGACTGGTTTCGAGAGTTATACTCTCAACTCGGTCTGATACCGTATTTTAACTTTGACAACCTGATCAACGAGGCTATTGCTGCACCATGGCCCACAAGTTTACATAGCCGTCAAAATCTGGCATATTTCGAAATTGGTCCGGTTTCCTCTTGAAAACTATTGCTTCATCAGTATTTCTATTATATGTTGGTACCAGGTTGATGAGTCTTGAACCACGGACACTAACAGTGTTCGTTAAATGTACTAGTGGCGCCCTTGCTGGGATGATGTTAAGCTTCCTCCTAGATCTCTAGAAAGTTAAGGTAATCTATGGATTGAAGACCTGGTCCTCGAGTGCTTTTCTAGGATATTTCTTTTCTCTATTCCCAAAAGTACATTCCAGTATTCTGAGGCGTTCCTGGTAGTATAAGAATTTTTGTTGAATGTAAGAACAGACCTCTGCACGTTTTGTATCTCTTACCTTCAAAGTCTCTGTGAGCAAAGAACGACCAGAGGGGCCGCGGGGGCGGTGGCCTCTGGAAGCAACTCCAGGAAAACTCCAGGTAAACCATTACTTGTGTTATTTTTCTTTTCTTTTTTTTCAAATTCGTATTATCCACCCTATAAGTAGATGATAAGAACTTTTATTGATGTGTTTTACTCTGATCTTTATTAAAAAAAAAGCTGTTTGAGTACTATTTCTAAGTTTTTCACATTTTGTGAAGGAAAAATCTAGGGATGGGGAAGATATAACTTGAAAAGAAAGTCCCTTTCACTCACCCTTCACCCCTTCCATCTTCCCTTTACCAGCACCCATTTTCTTTGTCTTCCCTTCCTCCTTTACCTCCAAGCTCACCGTCATCCTCTCCGCCCCATCAACCTGCATGCGGCCGTTCCTCCCTCAGTCTGCATGAGACCGTTCCTCCCTTCCCAGCACCCAAAAGCAGCTTGCCCTCCCTATAACCAGATGGGCCAATAGGGGTGTGTACTCAGGTCGCCCGCCCAGCCCGGATTACCGTCCACTCCAGCAGGATTATCCTCGGGGCGGTCACAAGTGCAGCTGTGATAGTGGCCACGACACCCCAGCAGCAGCAGCAGCAACAGTAGCAGTTGGTCTTAATCGTTCACTCATGGCTGGTGAACCCGGAATTTGTAGGGATAAATATAATGCTGTAAGGGAAACTCAGGAATGAAAAGTTCTAGGTGGAGGTGGCGCAAAAACAGTGCTGGTATACGGAGATAAGGCGAAATAGCGCTGGCAGAGAGGAGCTAGGGAGAAATATAAAGGAGTAAGGAGGTCTTAGGAAGAAAGTGTTGGTAGGGGGAGGGGGAGGGAGAGGTATATCGCTGGTATAAATGAATTAAGGAGAAGTGCTGTTAAGGAGTTAGGGAGAAATATAAGTATAACTAAGATGGAGGAGGTGGAAACTGGGAATATTTATATAGCTAAGAAGTAGGAAGAAGGGATAAATATTGGACGGAGAGGAAGCAGTGAGGCAGAGGAAAAACAGAGAAACAGTCTTGCAAGATTAAGGTCCATATACGCTCTAGATGTTTCCTTAGGCCCTTGGTGGACGTAATTTTAATGTAGTATCTATATAGGTCTCTGATATACCTTTGAGTTTCGAGTTTTTCTATTTCCGGAGCCAGGCCATGGCCTCGTCTGTTGCTTGCCAAGTGAACGAGGCTGTTGCTGCTGGCGACCCACTGGCCCTCATATCCATCACAGCCTCGTTGATCTGACACCTGGTGAAGATACCTGTCCAGATTTCTCATGAAGACTTTCACACTTGTTTCAGCAGTGTTTCTGATCTCTATTGGTAAGATGTTGAATAGTCTGGGGCCACGGATGTTGATGCAGTGTTCTCTTATGCTCAAGGCGCCCCTGCACATTTGGTACAAGGTCCTCAAGTAGTTTCTAGGTATATATATTATATTCCTCTTTTCCACTCCAATGAGTATATATTCATGACTTTAAAGCATTTCCAGCAATTTAAATGCTTAATTGGCTCAATGCAGCCTGTAAATAATCTCGTATTTGTTTAAGCTCTGCTAGTTATCCTGCCTTGAACGGGCTGAGAGCACTGAACAATAGGACAAAAAAAAAAAGAGAGCACAAGCTATTTGAAGTGTTACTCTTGGCACTATTTTGAAAGTTCTCATTAGCTACCTGGTCATCCTCCTGGTTATCGTGACATTTACCTTATGTTTTTTGAAAGAATTATCTGCTGATATAATTACTCCCAGGTCTTTCAACTGTTCCTTTAGTTCTGATTAATGAGTTCTTCGTTCTTTCCATACCTAAGTAGCTGGAACTTATCACCACTGAACGTCATGTTGTCCACAACCCCCTGGAAAACCCTGTTTACATCTTCCCGAAAATTTTCATTGTGTAATCAATTGATTATTTAATTATAATAATATAACTGTCATTTTAGATTAGTGTTATCGAACCCTCAGCAGTCCCCCAACAAGTCAGAAAGTCAGAGTCAGGACACGAAGTGAGGAACAAACTAGACAAAATGGGTGAAACAGTGAAGTGGATCAAAGGATCCTCTTTGAATTTCATAAATAAAAATTAATAATGCATAAGCTTCATTTATAATTCAACTGGATCAGGATAACGGGAAACCTTGTAGAAATGTTATCTGCTGTCACTTCCAAACATCACCACCCCCGTGGACCCATCCCAGACCAGGCCTAATGATTGCTGGTCTGATCGATCAAGCTGTTGGTACCTGCAGCCAACAGTCCAACATATGAACCAAAGCTTGCATGATCAGGAACTGATTTGAGGAATTTTGTTGAGTTCCCTCTTGAAGACATAAGTCTGTTGGTAATCCTCCTTTTGTATGAAAGGGGAGTGTTGAAGAGTCCTGGTCCCTCTACATTGATTGAATTCTCTTTGTACTCATCACCCCTTTCCGAATCTTCCAGGTGTAGATTATCATGCATCTTTCTCGCCTACTGTTCAAGGAGTACAGTTCGAAGGACCTCAGATACTCCAAGACATTTAGATGCTTGACTGAGATTTTACATTTTCTTGAAGCTGAATGTTATTCTCACATAAAAGGATAGATTAAAGTGAAGAGCAGGACAATATCCCTCTGAAAGCAAATGATGATGCGGTTGGAAATAGAGACTCCAAAGTTAACAATAGATGCTGACTTTACTAGTAGGCCTAAGTCAGTCAAGTGAATCTACACACAGGAGGAAAGTCACTGCAAATCTGAGCTGCTATATTTTGTTGTTTTTACCCATCTCAGAAAATTGATGATCCAAACTATTCAGTGTCAGGTTGAAAGTTTGGCGAAAAGAAAGAGATTTGTAAATTAGGAACTGTTCTGCTGTATTTTGTAAATTAGGAACTGTTCTGCTGTATTTTGGAAACGGAGAAGCTGTCCAGTAAGACTGGATCATTTACTCACTTTTCAGCTAATCACTTATACAGTGGACCCTCAACCAACGGCATTAATCCGTTCCAGAGGGCTTGCCGTTGGTCGAGTTAATTTTCCCCATAAGAAATAATGGAAATAAAATTAATCCGTTCCTGACACCCCAAAGTCTGAAAAAAAATTTTTTTTTACATGAAATATACATTTCCTTATATGGTAAGGAATGGGACATGCAAAATAAACAATAATTAAATGCCACTTACCTTTATTGTGCAGTTGTTGATGAGTGATGTGCCAGCAGCAGGGGAGATTCAGGATTGACTATTGCTTGGAAGGAGAATCCCCTTCCATAAAGACTTCAGGTACCAAATCCTTTGGTGGGGTTACCTCCCTTCTTGGTTTTTTAGTACCACTAGGACCAACTTGAGAATCACTGGACCACCCTCTACCACCATCATTACCACCCTCTACTACTATCACTACCACCCTCTACCACCACCACTTTCGTATTTTTCTACAAACTTTTTCTTGAATTTTATCGTGTTTCTCACATCCTTTACCAAAGGGCTGGCTCTAGAAGCTTTCGTGGGGCTCATGGTGGCTTATTTAGCGGTTACAAGCACTTGAAACAGTGGAATAATCCAAAACGTATGGGAGGCACACGTGGAAACCAACCGCAACAGCTTGTAAACAATCGCACACTGACGTCGTTGGTTAAGTTTTCCGTCGATGGTTAAGACATTTTTTCTACGGCAAAAAGCGCCGTTAGACGAAATTGCCGTTACTTAATGCCGCCGTTAGTCGAGGGTCGACTGTATTGGTATGTGTGCAAATTATTTGTATGCAGTGGTAGGTACTCAAAGATCAAATACCTGACAATGTAATCAGTATTTCTCGAATAAATACTCTCTTACGAACCCGAAGTTGGTTATAAGAACTGTTCCAGATCAGCCGTGGGACAGTCCTTGTTCTATACAAGAACGGTATACAATACCCACAAGATGAAAATTAAGACACATGTGCAACATCTGGGTTTCTTTATTGTAGACGTTTCGCCATCCAGTGGCTTTATCAGTACATATTCTTGGCCATAATTTGAAGACAGTACAACTATATACAAAAGATGAGGTAATCAGTCCCTCAGCCTTGGAGTTGGTGTGAAGAGCACCGTAGTCGTGAAGAGTCTTCACGACTACGACTACTGTCATCAAATTATGTCCAAGAATATGTATTGATAAAGCCACTGGATGGCGAAACGTCTACAATAAAGATACCCAGATGTTGCACTGTTGTCAACAAAGATGTATGTGCAACATTTAAAAATGTTGACTTAGCAATAAAAAAAATCTCACACTTTATGTTTAATGCTAATTTCTTAAAATTTATTACCAAAATTATTAAAATAAGATTTTGCTACATTTATGTATCAAGTTTAAAAAGGTCGAGAAAATCGTAGGATCTAGTTCTCGTTGACCCAATGTAAAGTTTCTACCGTGAGCGTTGAAGAACAATATACTGGCCTTTGTAAGACTGTATACATCAAGTGCTGGGAAAGTGTGATGGAGGAAATTAAAGATGAGTGAGGGGGAAAATCAGTGGAGGGAGTGAAGCAGGGAATGAGGGAGTGATGGAGTGCTGATGATTGAGGGACGTGTAATAAGTAAGGAACTGGAGAAGGGAATGGAAGATAGATGGAAAATATAAAGGTACAGAGGAATAAGGGGACAAGACAGAGATAAATTATACGAAGAGGAAGACGAAGAGATGGGATGAGAAAGGCATGGGAGGGAGAAAAGCAAAGGGGGCTAAAAGAAACTAAAGGTGAAAAGAGAGATGGAAAAGTAAATCAGGAATGGATAAAGGAAAAAAAGAGCTGTTAAGGAAAAATAAAAAGGATTGCGAATAACAGGAATACAGAAAGTGAGACGTAGGGTAAGAGAGCCAGGAGACACAAGTGGTCCTGAAGGCTACAATGTATGGTACTCAGCCACTGCTAATGCAAATGGTGCCATAATGGTACCACCATGGCGCTGATTGCGACCCTAAGTAACAATCAGGCCGATATTAGTTTAATTTGTGGGAAATTATTACCAGCTCGCAATATTAAGGTCTCTTGCTAACGGTCACATGCTCTTTCCACTGACGCAAGTCGTGAACAACGTAAATGTACCGTATTTCGTAGAATACTCCAGCTGGTATGTTATACACGGTGTGTACGTGGCCTCTTACAGTGACTTTATATAGTATGATTCCATCACTTATCGTTTCAATGAACTGCTAAGAGGTATATGAATGTGAAATGCTAGGTGCGAGTAGGACTTGTGTTTATATGAATAAGACAATATATGCAGTTAATGGCATTTACTGAGAAGACGTTTCGTTCATCAAAGATTTTTTCAGCTCTTAAATACATGGTGAGCGAAACGTTTTCTCAATAAATGGGATGAACCATATATTACATTCCGATAAGAATATGAATCTTGCCATTGATTTAGGGGACCTGCCCTTCCTGGAGCAGTATATTCTTTACCTTGCAGTGACTTATACTGTTGTGTGCCAGCTCAAAGTAGAGTTTTTTAATTTAGGCTTCGTACAAAAGTTTAAATTTCCACAATAGTCTTGCAACTTCTATAGAAATTAACCACAGATAATCCAATAAAACCAATCAATGCGACTTGTATCTATTGTAGTTCATTTGAAAGCTACCTTTTACTGAAATATCGAGGAGAGCTTCACCATCGTTTTACACCAGAGCAAAGTTGTCATCGTTGTACCAGTGCTAGAAGCCATTAGATGCATCACTTGTATACTAAGATAACCATCTGCCGGAGACTGGAACAGAGCTGGACTTAACCTCAACCACAGTGCCGACGGTACCTCCACTTTAACAGACCTCTCGGAGGACCTGGTGAAAGAGTCGGTCAGGACGCTGTTTCCTTAAGAAAAGAATAACAGTGAAAACATATATATGCATCTTGTATCCATGGTGCTTGAATAATAAATTTATTTTTTTCCGTAGTTTATTAGATGCAAAAAGTCTCACGTATATATAATGACACAGAATGCCAAGCTTACTGCTGTTGTGGTGACCAATTAGCACAGAATTCGAAAAAGAAATTGAAAATATTCCTGTTCACTCAACACCTGGGTCATATTTATGGAATTCCTTATTTATAAAAAAATGTGCAAAGTACCAGTAGCACGAGCCATCAGTATTCTTTGGAGAAAGAGT
This sequence comes from Cherax quadricarinatus, assembly GCF_038502225.1. Taxonomy (NCBI): domain Eukaryota; kingdom Metazoa; phylum Arthropoda; class Malacostraca; order Decapoda; family Parastacidae; genus Cherax; species Cherax quadricarinatus. The sequence goes on along the minus strand of NC_091333.1, from coordinate 12,913,552 downwards.
TTAGATCAAGGTGAAATATCAAAGACCTTACCGAACATATATAAGGGAGGTAGAGCGCTAGCAAAAATTAGAGCAGTAGCGTTAACTTCCCATATAAGTTTTCGATTGAGAGAGAATACGTGGCGGGGAAGGTATGCAGATGAATTATAAAGTTTCTAACACATAGAAAACAAAGAGTAGTAAAAAGCTGAATGCCCCAAGGCACTGTTCTGGCACCTCCGCTGTTTCTTATCCTCATGACAGACAGATAAATACACCCGTCACAGTTTGGAATCATTATTTGCAGATGACACTAAAATAACCATGAAAGTCACTTCTGTAGAAGGGAAAAACTGCAAGAAGATATAAGCAGAACTTTCCAGCGGGCAGTGGAGAAAAATATGACGTTGAATGATTAGTTCCGGCTGCTTGGATACTGAAAGAATGAAGAATTCAAAAAGGACACTATATATAAAACTCAGAGGATCATCAGATAGTACGAAAGTAACACATGAAAGACCTGGGAGTAATTATATCAGTTAGCTTTTCTTCCAAAGAACACAGTTAAATGTCACAACAGCTAGGAGGATAATGAGAACTTTCAAGGAAAATAGTGCCAATGGTGTCTTATTTAGAATATTGTCAATGTCGATAGCCCCGTTCAGGGCAGGAGAGATTTCAGAATTGGAACAGAGATCGCTTACGGCCCACACAGAATCACTAAAACATTTAAATTACTAGCAACGCTTGAAAGAAAAAAATATGTACCCACTGGAGCGGAGGAGAGATACATCGTAATACATTCTGTAATTGGAAAGTACTTGTGGGCCTTATCCCAAATCTGCTCACTGATGTAACAACGTAGTGGAGTGAGTGATATGGGAGGCTACCTGGGGGTTATTCCGGGGATCAACGCCCCCGCGGCACTTTGGGCCCAGACTATTCAACATTTTACCAGAAGATATGAGAAACACTGCTGGGACAAATCTTAGAGGAAACTGGACAAGTATCTTCACCAGGTGACAAATCAACCAGTCTGTGACGGATATGTGGGCCAGCGGGTACGGCAACAACCTGACTGATCAAGCAAGCACTCTTCAAAGGTATAATAAGGTAAACCATTACCATCAAATAATTCACGTAAGAACTCTTTAGCCACATTTAATCATGAGCTCCTATAAAACTAGGCAGAAAAATATAGGAATCACCATTGTTAAAAGCTGAAAGTTTGAGCAGATTAAGAGGCGTATGTTGTGTTGTGTTGGTGGTATCAGGTTTCAGCCTAATCCCCGGCCGCCGCTGTACTAACAAAAGAGGCAACAGATGCGCAACGGGAGGCCTTTCACAAGCGCGTGAAAAGACCCATGAAGGTGTTAAATGGCTCTGTGTAGATATTGTTATGACTTTTTCTCATGACCGGCACTGATGATTTACGTAGAGCATAAATATTTCTCATGTCACAAACCCATATTTATAACACTCATCGACAGACAAAAGATTCCGGTTCAGTGCCAAAGCATCATAGAGGCAGAAGATAATGACTCACGAAATCGTAGTGACACGATTGTAAACAAACCATACCACGGGTGGGGTTAGAACCCTCGATCAGAGTCATAAAACTCCAGACCGATGCGTTAGCCACTGGAACAGCTAGCCACAATAAGATTCACCCAACTAGGTATATTTATACATCATAGGAAGGTTAACATAGGCACCACTGTGACCACAAATGCAAAGGTTTTACAGACGAATCAAATCTAATACTTAATTAAATTTCAGCTACACACCAATGTATTGTTCCAGCCACAACATTGTGACTGTTTTTCTTCCAATGCACCTCATGTTAGAGGCTTTTTTGTGCTTACCAGTATTTTATGATATACAAACTATGTTACCTACACACTGTAGCAAATAAATAACTTATTTGTAACGTTTGGATACGTCTGTTTTGGTGATGTCTGCTTTGGTTTAAAACATTTCGATGGCTTATTGGAGGCCTGGTCTGTGACCGGGACGCGGGGGCGGTGACCCCCCCCCCCCGAAGCGACTCCAGGTTATAGTTTGGACAGAATGAATTGAAGGTTATTGTAGACAGGAAGTGAGATGCAACTGGCTTATCTTGGATTATCGTACCTGGAGGGCATTCCGGGGATCAACGCCCCCCGTGGCTAGGTCCATCACCAGACCTCCAGGTGGATCAGGACCTGACCAACGAGGCTGTTACTACTGGCCGCACTAAGTTAATTCTACAAAATTTACTATATAAAACTACTGTAGAAGATCCACATTATATATAGAGGTCTAAAAAACGCTTTCAAAATTTTTTTTACTGAATAAATCAATCACTTAGTAAAATTTTTTTCAAGTGATAATTTAAATAATATTTTTCGGTAGTTTTCTTTAGCTCTAAATATCTCATTTAAGGTTCGTCTGGTTCCTTGTAAGTCGACTCTGTTTCATTCAGAAACCAGTGCTGTTACAGAGCAGTTAGTGCTGTAACAGAATAATGCTGTAACAGTAGTTAGTGCAACTGAACAGTGTTGTAACAGTAGTTAGTGTTGCAACAGAATAATGCTGTAACACAGCAGTTAGCGCTGTAACAGGGTAGTTATATCTGAAGCAGTAGTTAGCGCTGTAACAGAGTAGTTAGCGCTGAAGCAGTAGTTAGCGCTGTAACAGAGCAGTATTCCTAAGGAATATTCATATCAAAGAATATGTATCGTTTCGTGTTCTCATGTATGAATACATTTTGCTGTCCTCTTCACGGCTTTGGTATAAATCTTGAACTAATTATCAATGAGTCGAGCAGTTCTTGTGTACTTACTGTACAAAGCTTCAGATTTACGTATTACTGTGTATATAAGACCTATATTATTCTGTACATAAGACCTTTATATTATTCCATACAAGTTATATGCGTTACTTCATAAATATGACCGCGTGGTGGCTGGAACTACTTGTTGTGTGGTAGTATGGTGGTGGCTGGAACTACTTGTTGTGTGGTAGTATCGTGGTGGCTGGAACTACTTGGTTGTGTGGTAGTATCGTGGTGGCTGGAACTACTTGGTTGTGTGGTAGTATCGTGGTGGCTGGAACTACTTGTTGTGTGGTAGTATCGTGGTGGCTGGAACTACTTGGTTGTGTGGTAGTATCGTGGTGGCTGGAACTACCCACGCCTGCTTGGTACTCTGGTGACACTACTGACACGGTCGAGTGAACGGTAATGGAGGTTGAAGTGGGTGTTAGTGAGTAGTCCCTTCCCCTCCCCTAATACTCTCTCCCTGCCCATATATTCTTCCCCCACACGTGACTGATGTACACCCTGACCCCTCGATTCTCGCCCCACCCACCCTCTATTGCTCCCTCCTCTACCGCCCTCCCAGTACCACCCTCCCAATACCACCCTCCCAATACCACTGTCTCCACATCTAATTCTGTAGCCGTGTAGCTCACTGGTGAGAGCATTCGACTCGCAGTCGCAAGGTCTCTGGTTCAATTTCCTGGCATGGAAAAACATGCGGCATTATTTTTAATATGCATCCCTGCAGTCCCTGTCTACCTAGAAGTCAAAATAGTTACTTGTGTGTGTGCCAACTGTTGTGGGTAACAAAGAAATTTGTCTTAGTAAACTCTAGCTCTTCAGGAATGTTATATATTGTGTAGGTAAACTTAAGTCTTGCTGGCATGTCATTCTTTGCACGAAAACGCTTTAGTCTTGTGTGTAAGAAACTCCTAAATTCCAGTACCTGCTCACCTTTAACCATGGCCTCTACCACTCAACCAAAGTTCACTACTATATATACACCACCATACACCACCATACACCACCATACACCACCATACACCACCATACACCACCATACACCATCATACACCACCATACACCATCATACACCAACATACACCACCATACACCACCATACACCATCATACACCATACACCATCATACACCACCATACACCACCATACACCATCATACACCACCATACACCACCATACACCATCATACACCACCATACACCACCATACACCACCATACACCACCATACACCATCATACACCACCATACACCATCATACACCACCATAAACCACCATACACCACCATACACCACCATACACCACCATACACCACCATACACCACCATACACCACCATACACCACCATACACCACCATACACCACCATACACCACCATACACCACCATACACCACCATACACCACCATACACCACCATACACCACCATACACCACCATACACCACCATACACCACCATACACCACCATACACCACCATACACCACCATACACCACCATACACCACCATACACCACCATACACCACCATACACCACCATACACCACCATACACCACCATACACCACCATACACCACCATACACCACCATACACCACCATACACCACCATACACCACCATACACCACCATACACCACCATACACCACCATACACCACCATACACCACCATACACCACCATACACCACCATACACCACCATACACCACATACACCATACACCATCATACACCACCATACCACCATACACCACCATACACCATCATACACCACCATACCACCATACACCACCATACACCACCATACACCACCATACACCACCATACACCACCATACACCACCATACACCACCATACACCACCATACACCACCATACACCAGCATACACCACCATACACCACCATACACCACCATACACCACCATACACCACCATACACCACCATACACCACCATACACCACCATACACCACCATACACCACCATAAACCACCATACACCACCATACACCATCATACACCACCATAAACCACCATACACCACCATACACCATCATACACCACCATACACCATCATACACCACCATACACCACCATACACCACCATACACCACCATACACCATCATACACCACCATACACCACCATACACCACCATACACCATCATACACCACCATAAACCACCATACACCACCATACACCACCATACACCATCATACACCATACACCATCATACACCACCATACACCACCATACACCAACATACACCACCATACACCAACATACACCACCATACACCATCATATACCACCATACACCACCATACACCACCATACACTACCATACACCACCATACACCATCATATACCACCATACACCACCATACACCACCATACAGCACCATACACCATCATACACCACCATGCACCACCATACACCATCATACACCACCATACACCAACATACACCACCATACACCACCATACACCACCATACACCATACACCACCATACACCACCATACACCACCACACACCACCATACACCACCATACACCACCATACACCACCATACACCACCATACACCACCATACACCACCATACACCACCATACACCACCATACACCACCATACACCACCATACACCACCATACACCACCATACACCACCATACACCACCATACACCACCATACACCACCACACACCATACACCACCATACACCATCATACACCACCATACACCAACATACACCACCATACACCACCATATACCACCATACACCACCATACACCACCATACACCAACATACACCACCATACACCATCATATACCACCATACACCACCATACACCACCATACACCACCATACACCACCATACACCATCATATACCACCATACACCACCATACACCACCATACACCACCATACACCATCATACACCACCATGCACCACCATACACCATACACCACCATACACCAACATACACCACCATACACCACCATATACCACCATACACCATACACCACCATACACCAACATACACCACCATACACCACCATACACCACCATACACCATCATACACCAACATACACCACCATACACCATCATACACCACCATACACCACCATACACCACCATACACCACCATACACCATCATACACCACCATACACCACCATACACCACCATACACCATCATACACCACCATACACCACCATACACCATCATACACCACCATACACCACCATACACCACCATACACCACCATACACCATCATACACCACCATACACCACCATACACCAACATACACCAACATACACCACCATACACCATCATACACCACCATACACCACCATACACCACCATACACCAACATACACCACCATACACCACCATACACCACCATACACCATCATACACCACCATACACCAACATACACCACCATACACCACCATATACCACCATACACCACCATACACCAACATACACCAACATACACCACCATACACCATCATACACCACCATACACCACCATACACCATCATACACCTACACCACCATACACCACCATACACCATCATACACCTACACCACCATACACCACCATACACTCAACAGTCTCTCCTCTTCCTCGTCTCCCCACCTCCTGTAGGGGGTGAAATAAGATACAAAGATTTAAGTTCCTCTCAAACAGGGGAACAAAAGTGCGATGATGGATACGGGAGGGCTGAGGATGGAAAGAGGAGGATGACGAGGGATGATGGATAAGAGGAATGGGTGAGGAATTAGAGGGATAATGAAGGATAGGAGGCTTTGGTGACTATGCGGACCAGCAGGCCGCTAAAGCTATAGTCTGGTTGAACAATTAAAACCAACCTGGAAAACGTATCATAGGTATAGACTGTTAGTGATGGATTGAGGGATAAAAAGTGGAAGTGAGTGAGGATGTGAGTCAGGATTGAGATCGTGTTCGGTGTGAGAGAGTTGAGGGAGAAATGCGAAATTGGTCTGAATAAGAAATGGTGTGGAATAGGCTCAATGAGGGTTAAAAGAAAGGAAACCGATAGAATGTAGAATGAAAGGAGGGAACGAAAGTTGAGGAATAAGAGACAGGGATGAGGGATGGATGGATACAGGAGGTTGAGTGAGAGAACAGTAGTGATGGGCCGTAGTGATGGGTTAGGAGTGATGGACAGGAGTGAAGGGAAGGAGTGAGGGAAGGAGAAGCGTGGGTAAGAAAGAACGCAGCTAGAAAGAATATATTTACCATCTTGCAATACTTTACACCTGCGTGAAGTGTCCTAGAGTTCTGCACCTGCATTTATCATTTCGCATAAACTGATATATTTACCAGTATTTACAAGGACAGTATTATATCTACGGATTTACAGTAGCGCGATTTACACGTACAAGTTTGTAGTTTTGGGTGTAAGCGTGTAAAAGTCAACGTGTAAGATAAAAACAAAAGAGCAACTTCAGGAAGGTTTCAGGTTTATACCGACACCCAAATATGTATTTTCTTTCCTATACCTTTCCAACTATTTTTTTTTTCAGGCTACTTGGCAGTTTGTCCCTTTCATCTGCAATTCTGTTGACAAATCATTGATAGTATTTATACTTTGTAATCTGAATATGTTTTAAAGATGATTGTTGCAAATTTTGTCGTGGTTTGGTAATTGCAACACTTGCAACGAACATTATATTAGATTTATCAGAGAACATCACTGGATTTCCTCACACAAGAATTTTAAAGACTTTGATTTAAATGACAAGTAAAGGAAGAAGAAACAAAGTGGTGTAAATATAACTCTCACTTTAGTTATAAAGAAAAGATACTCTCGTCGCAGATAAAGAATTTAGAAAATACACTTGGATAATCTTAAACATAAAGGGGATAATAGGGGAAGAAAATAAGCAGTTCCAGGTAGAAACCTCCAGATTTTTCCCTGAGATATGTTTTCTTCCCCGAGACTGTGGGTCCCCATTTAGCCCTGCAAGTGCTATCTTCCCATATAATCATCTGAAATATATTTTTTTTAACGAGATGAGCCGTTAAGCCGACGGAAGGTCTTGACCAAATGACCAGAAATGTTCCTGAGAGGGTCATCGTAAGACTTAAAACTCCAAGTAAGAGAATACCCAGTGTCTCATCAATCATTTAGAAGGTTGGTCAATAAAACAATATAATGTTGGTACCAATAAAAAGACATATAACAAGTATTTCAGCTTATATTTAATTTATCTTTGTATATTTCCACTTACAAATGTACGTGAAAATATACCGGCAACAATGATCCTGTAAATCAGACACATGCGCAACATCTGGGTATCTTTGCAGACATTTCGCCATCCAGTGAATTTATCAATACAGATTTTAGGACATGACTTGAAGACAGTAGAAGTATATACAAAAGATGAGGTAATATTCTACTGTCTTCCAGTTATGTCCTAGAATCTGTATTGATAAAGCCACTGGATGGCGAAACGTCTACAATGAAGACATCCGGATGCTGCACATGTTCAGTTTTCATCTTCTCGGTATTGTATACCATTAATATACAATAACGAGCATCTTTGTAAGCCATATAAATTATATTAATAACTAGACTCCCTGCACTATATGTTACAATGTGGCTAGACATCCACCCATACATCTCCAACTATAAAAAAAAAACTCCTAACTTTTGGAATACAATGGAACACTTTTATGCAGTATGACAAGGTTTCTCTGCAATAAAGTGTTTAATTTCATTCCATTTTGTCCGCATTCTTGTACCATTTCGCACACAAGTTCCTGAAGATAATGTGCCATTAAAGTTCTAATTAGCTATACTATATACAATTTAAAGAGGAGCTATATTATAGCTCTCCAAGCTTATAAAATTTATCTGAAATATTGATTATAAGAACATAAGAATGAAGGAACACTGCAGCAGGCCTACTAGCCCATGCGAGGCAGGTCCAAGTCTCCTACCGGCTTATATTCACAAAGGAAAATAATTTCAGGAATTATCCACACCTATAAGTTCCAATGACCATATATCGTTGCCCATCAAATCTATGTAGAATTTGACGAACGCAGATATGCACAACTCGCAGTCACCTTGAATCGTTAAGGTTTACATTGGCACTCTAAGAGTCACCAAGACTCATAATGACTCCTTAAGACTCACTAAGGCTCACCGAGGAGCCAGGATATCATCTTCCACATCTTACAGTATAACATCAGCTTAATTACCCAATGTAATTAAGCTTAATTGAAGAGCAAGGATGGCCTGCCCTCATGGTGCTCTGTGGACTACCATGATGGTGCCATCACACTGTAGTGGATTTACTTTATGGTGTCATTCGCGATACATTAAGGTGTGTGTTTGCTATCATTGTGTTTCTGAGTAGATTACAATGCTTGTATCAAAAGCAATACACAAATACATTAAAGTTATTAACAACGACGTCCAGTGTCTCACCTTCAAATGTAAAAGAGCTTTCTAAGTTTATCAGATCACTGAGTTTGACTGGTAATTCCAGAAGTCTCTATACCGTGGCTGCAGCAGTGCTAGAGGCTACATTAACTCGCCTCTGTGTAAGTACACACCACAGCATTAAGCAGTGGAAAGCCAGCGGTTGCTTCTGGCGGCGCCCCAGCCGCAGGGCCAACAGCACCACTGAACGGGTTAACATACCAACTGTATCAGGGGAAGAAAAATTAGACCTTAGACGAGCAGTTCAAGCTATCTCCACACCCAGGCCGTGCCAGGTGGGCCTCCCTGACGATTACAATAACAACATAAGTTGGCAGGGCTTTATGCTCCTTAAGGAGGTAGTTCATTATAACTTTGGACTGTCCACTTGCAGTCTGGGGACAATAACAAGCGGGGAAACTCCAACTGAACTTCACTGACTTGACACAGTACGTGATTAACACCTGTCAATTTATATCAACACACTGTCATTCAGGACCTTTGGATTGGGGTGGGGGCGCCTTGATGCTGTTGAAGGAACTATCCTCCTCTTTGGATTAAACAAGATTTACCTCCTATTCTGAATACATGTTAAGCTCTTCCCCGTGTAAATAATATTAAAATAGTCTATGGCACAGCGAACATAATCATCCAAATTCTTAAATGTTACTATAGTGTAGCTAGACTATAAATACGTCTGGTAGTTTGCCCCACAAGTTGATGTAAACCTAACCATACGTAAACCTTGAAAGCTGAACTATCCTACATCTTGCGCCAAGAATTTACTCTCCTTCCTTGTACAATAAAACATGAAGAAATGAGTCATTTCATTGTTCATGTACACATCTCCATACTACTGTAGCTTAATTATCAGAGCGTTGGGCTCAGTTCCTGGATCCATCTTGTATATACGATTTTTTTTTACTAGAAATCGGTAATAATGCTATGTGGGTTAATGCCATGGTACTGCGTGTTGCTGTGGTTTACAATTAAAAGTCTTACTGCAGTTCGTTTCCAGAAGTCCCCGAGTCCAGCAGCGGCACAATCTTCCACGCCTCCAGCATTACCTGTAAGAAGAGAAAATCGTTAATTAAATAGTGATCCTCAGTACTTCAAGTGCTAAACGTAAGCCAATGAGATATTAATATTCCTAGAGGCATCTTTCGCACAATTTTGTTTTAAAAGGCTTTTTTTTTAAGTTCTAGTGTTTATTTCTGGATGGGGTGAAGAAGAGCAGGAATTGATTATTGTAAAACACTTCAGCCTACATTGTGCATATGATTATTCTTACATAGTGTGATATGTTATCCTTATTCTATGTTTCGCTGTATATCCTAACATTGTGATACGTTTGTTATCCCTATATTATGTATGTGTAATATCCTCATTTAAATATCCTGCGAAGTATTTTTAAAAGTAATTGTGCTAGAAACCATGGCATTGTTCTCAAGTGGTGACGTGAAGTGTTAATGGAAGACCATGTTGAATGAGAAGACCAACACTGAACAAAGGCTTTGATCATTTCCTACAGTGTTGGAGAAAAACCTCGGTCGTCTCCTGTGTTAGAGGCAGACTTTGGTCTTCAGTGTTGGAGGAAGATTTTATTACTTTTCTGCTTTGGGAAAGACATTATTACTTTCCTTTATTGGAGAAAGAACTCATTCATCTCCCTCAGTGCTGGAAGACTATTTTTCCTTTCCTACAATCCTTAAAAACACATCTATGAATTTTTATTTCTACAGCCATGATTCTCTTGTCTCGCGTCTTAGGAAATAATTAAAAGTAATCTGCTGCTTCTCTTGTGCTTGGGAAGGACGACACAATTACCTTTGCGTCATTATTTGACTCTCATTACTCAGCGGATAACGAGAAGCAGCTTCTCAGGCAGCTCAGTAATGGTTCACATCAAAGTCATCAAATGAAGAGTTTAAAAAGCTAAGATAAAGACATTCCTAAATGTAGACTATCAAGGAAGAGGAGGAGACGTCTTGATGCTGGTGAAAAACACTTTGATCCAAGGACTTTCAGTTCTTTCTCTTTCATGGATCTGGCCTGATTATCTCCAATATCGTAGGTGATATATGACCCCTGTGGGTTTAACGTTTCACCCATTATAAAGAAACTGAGTGTAGCTTCTTAAAGTTACGTAGCAGGAATACAAAATAATTTTCAAAATACATTTTTGGACACTTCTATATGTTCCCTTGAGTATGGGACAATTTTTTATTAGTACAATTATGTCTTTTAAAAGTTAGATATACATTTCTGACAGTTTTTTTTAATCCATGTTGGTGCCAACTTGAAAAAAATGCCTCGTTTATTGCTATGATATTTATTTTTTGGTACATCGTTCCTTCTTTCCTTTGTAAGATTTATCTTATTTTTTATCTGCTCTGAAAGAGAGCAGCAGCCACTGTCTTTCCCTCTCAAGTACCTGCATCTAGGATAGCACAGGAGGCAACTACCCAGGAAGACAATACAGACTTGTAATACGAGTCTGAGTATGAAGTTTGTGCAATGCTTTATACCCTGGCAGGAATGTTGCTCATTTGTCTCCTGGCAGGAAAATCTTGCAAACTAATTCTGGCATTCGCTCTCTTCAGCTCTCTTCATTTTCCTGAGAATCCTATTAGTTCTTAGTCTTTTAATACTTTCATTCCAATTTCAGAGGCCTGGTCTGAGACCTGGCCGCGGGTTCTAGGATGCCCGGAACTATCACCAGAATAGCAGACTTGAGCACCACTTCAATTAAGAACCTGCACTTCCCCACTGGTATTTCCTCTGGAAGAACCTGCATCACCTGATCACTATCTCTTCCCTCACTCACTTTTAAAAGATGCATCTCTCTACCAACCTCTCTTCCTCACCGTATTTAAGAGGCAGGTACTGGAGGTTGGCCTCAACTTACTCCTGTGTTAAGAAGCACTCGGCATGGCTTCATCAAAGCCTGAAGGCTGGACTGGATCAACTTCTTCGTTAAGGCTCACCCAGCTAAGCCCTGTCATGGCGTCGCTTACTTCCCTCTCCTGCATACACACTAATATCACCATCATTTAAACAAATGACAGTGTTAAGTGTGTTTACTGCACATCTTTATTTTTTTGGTTAGTAAAGAGTCGTTGACCAACAAAAGGGTATAGAAATTATTGTCAACAGGCAATTTGCTTTCGTCATTACTTGACTCAAGCTCTTGTTGAAGTAGAATTTTCTGTAGTTATAGAGGAATTTCACTAACTTCGTTCCTTCAGGAAGCGTTTCTTGATGCTGGTGAAGGGCTCTTGATAAGAGGAAATGCTGCAGCCTTCCACTTCATCTGGTCAAATCTGGTTACCTCTTTATTCCCGAGATGCTGTGTGATCCTTCCTGGCTTACCACTTCCCGAGGTGCTGTGTTATGCCTGCTGGCTTACCACTTCCCGAGGTGCTGTGTTATGCCTGCTGGCTTACCACTTCCCGAGGTGCTGTGTTATTCCTGCTGGCTTACCACTTCCCGAGGTGCTGTGTTATTCCTGCTGGCTTACCACTTCCCGAGGTGCTGTGTTATTTCTGCTGGCTTACCACTTCCCGAGGTGCTGTGTGATCCCTGCTGGCTTACCACTTCCCGAGGTGCTGTGTTATTCCTGCTGGCTTACCACTTCCCGAGGTGCTGTGTTATTCCTGCTGGCTTACCACTTCCCGAGGTGCTGTGTTATTCCTGCTGGCTTACCACTTCCCGAGGTGCTGTGTTATTCCTGCTGGCTTACCACTTCCCGAGGTGCTGTGTTATTCCTGCTGGCTTACCACTTCCCGAGGTGCTGTGTTATTCCTGCTGGCTTACCACTTCCCGAGGTGCTGTGTTATTCCTGCTGGCTTACCACTTCCCGAGGTGCTGTGTTATTCCTGCTGGCTTACCACTTCCCGAGGTGCTGTGTGATCCCTGCTGGCTTACCACTTCCCGAGGTGCTGTGTTATCCCTGCTGGCTTACCACTTCCCGAGGTGCTGTGTTATCCCTGCTGGCTTACCACTTCCCGAGGTGCTGTGTTATCCCTGCTGGCGTACCACTTCCCGAGGTGATGTGTTATCCCTGCTGGCTTACCACTTCCCGAGGTGCTGTCTGATCCATGCTGGCTTACCACTTCCCGAGGTGCTGTGTGATCCCTGCTGGCTTACCACTTCCCGAGGTGCTGTGTTATCCCTGCTGGCTTACCACTTCCCGAGGTGCTGTGTGATCCCTGCTGGCGTACCACTTCCCGAGGTGCTGTGTGATCCCTGCTGGCGTACCACTTCCCCCACGAAGATAATAATCACCAACTCTTCCCTGATAAGCAACTTTTCCCAGTTACTCGCAGATAATTTTGACAGCAAAGATTAGGAATAAGGAAAGACAAAATTACAGCTTCTTTAATTTGGAGAAAAAGATTAGTTGCTCAGGAAAGCTGACTTTAGCGGAATAGTTCAGTTTGTGAGGAAATTAAATTTTTGGTAGTAAATTTATTTTTTTTATATATATGAAAGATTATACCAGATTAATTTAGGAGGAAAGTTTAGTCTGAAGAAACAGTTTAATCCGCAGGATAAAATAAATTATATTGCTATATTGATAGATAAATCAGATTTCAATTTAAAAAAAAAATGATATTGATGTAAGTTCTTCGTCTTTCTTCCCTCGTCACAGCTGTATAGTCCTTGTGGCTTAGCGCTTCTTTTTTGATTATAATAATAATAATAATTACCTCGTCACATTTTTCCATAGCTACTTTTCTCCATCTCTAAATTTATTCCTCGCTACACTTCTCCCTCGCTACACTTCTCCCTCCCCACACTTCCCCCCGCGCAACACTTCTCCCTCCCCACACTTCCCCCCGCGCAACACTTCTCCCTCCCCACACTTCCCCCCGCGCAACACTTCTCCCTCCCCACACTTCCCCCCGCGCAACACTTCTCCCTCCCCGCACTTCCCCCCGCGCAACACTTCTCCCTCCCCACACTTCCCCCAGCGCAACACTTCTCCCTCCCCACACTTCCCCCCGCGCAACACTTCTCCCTCCCCACACTTCCCCCCGCGCAACACTTCTCCCTCCCCACACTTCCCCCCGCGCAACACTTCTCCCTCCCCACACTTCCCCCAGCGCAACACTTCTCCCTCCCCACACTTCCCCCCGCGCAACACATCGCCCTCCCCACACTTCCCCCCGCGCAACACTTCTCCCTCCCCACACTTCCCCCAGCGCAACACTTCTCCCTCCCCACACTTCCCCCAGCGCAACACTTCTCCCTCCCCACACTTCCCCCAGCGCAACACTTCTCCCTCCCCACACTTCCCCCCGCGCAACACTTCTCCCTCCCCACACTTCCCCCCGCGCAACACTTCTCCCTCCCCACACTTCCCCCCGCGCAACACTTCTCCCTCCCCACACTTCCCCCCGCGCAACACTTCTCCCTCCCCACACTTCCCCCGCGCAACACTTCTCCCTCCCCACACTTCCCTCAGCGCAACACTTCTCCCTCCCCACACTTCCCCCCGCGCAACACTTCTCCCTCCCCACACTTCCCCCCGCGCAACACTTCTCCCTCCCCACACTTCCCCCCGCGCAACACTTCTCCCTCCCCACACTTCCCCCCGCGCAACACTTCTCCCTCCCCACACTTCCCCCAGCGCAACACTTCTCCCTCCCCACACTTCCCCCCGCGCAACACTTCTCCCTCCCCACACTTCCCCCCGCGCAACACTTCTCCCTCCCCACACTTCCCCCAGCGCAACACTTCTCCCTCCCCACACTTCCCCCCGCGCAACACTTCTCCCTCCCCACACTTCCCCCCGCGCAACACTTCTCCCTCCCCACACTTCTTCACCACACTTCTCCTTCACCACACTTCTCCCTCACCACACTTCCCCCCTCACGACACTTCTCCCTCGCAACACTTCTCCCTCCCCACACTTCTCCTTCACCACACTTCTCCCTCACCACACTTCCCCCCCTCACGACACTTCTCCCTCACCACACTTCCCCCTTCACAACACCTCTCCCTCGCCACACTTCTCCCTCACCACGCTTCTCCCTCACCACACTTCTCTCTCACCACACTTCTCCCTCGTCACACTTCTCCCTCGCCACACTTCTCCCTCGCTACACTTCTCCCTCGCTACACTTCTCCCTCACCACACTTCTCCCTCACCACAATTCTTCACCACACCCTACATTACTAATCACTTCATTTCTCTCCCACTACGTCCTCACCATGCTAACCATCATCCCGCTGCTGTTAGTGTGTAACATCCCTGTCACCATCCTCACCACACCATCACCACACCCTCTTTCATCACAGCCTCCACTACACCAACCATCACAACATCCTTTACCACACGAATTATCACCACACCCTAATCATACCAACCATCACCATTTCCTCCTTCACACTACACTCTCACCATACCATTACACCCACCTTCATACCATCACCACTCCTTCACTATTCCCTTCACCACTCCCTCCTTCACCACACCAACCATTACCACTCCCTCCTTCACCACATCAACCAACAGCACTCCCTCCTTCATACCATCACTACTCCCTCCCTCACCATAACCATCACCACTCCCTCCTTCATACTATCACCACACCCTCACCATAACCATCACCACACCCTCACCATAACCATCACCACACCCTCACCATAACCATCACCACACCCTCACCATAACCATCACCACACCCTCACCATAACCATCACCACACCCTCACCATAACCATCACCACACCCTCACCATAACCATCACCACACCCTCACCATAACCATCACCACACCCTCACAATAACCATCACCACACCCTCACCATAACCATCACCACACCCTCACCATAACCATCACCACACCCTCACCATAACCATCACCACACCCTCACCATAACCATCACCACACCCTCACCATAACCATCACCACACCCTCACCATAACCATCACCACACCCTCACCATAACCATCACCACACCCTCACCATAACCATCACCACACCCTCACCATAACCATCACCACACCCTCACCATAACCATCACCACACCCTCACCATAACCATCACCACACCCTCACCATAACCATCACCACACTGCTGCTAGTTTGTACCATCACCATCACATATTAACCATCACATCCACTAAACAGTTTTACGTTGCTACTTACGGGTGCCATTAACCTGGTGTGAATAGTTCCATTAGTTATTATCAACTCACTTCGTAAGTGTTGTAAGTGCCATTAACTAGTTTTTTTATAATTTAAATTGCCAGTGAGGATCATAGGCCTCTCTAGGAGACAGTCAACTTTAAATATTTTAAATAGCACTTTAAATAGGACTTTAAATATCATTTAAAAAAATAGCACTTTAAATAGCACATTAAATTTTAAGGTCGCAGGAGTCTCTCGCTTATTATTAATAATGAAATAGATTTCATCACGTGGATGCACTAAATCCGTAAGGGTCATACAAGATTTCGGCACGCGGGAGGTAACCAGGAAGATAGCTTCACTCCTCTGACCAAGAATCCTTGAACAGTATCAAGGTTCCCAGCTGTAAGGGGAAATGTAGATATATTTTCTATGACTTGCAGTGTATATACATTCAGAGAGGTATATATTTCGATGTATATATAATGGTAAATATATGACACGCAATTTTAATGACCCTCGTGTAGTCTGTAGACTTTAAACACCTAAGGAGTGAACCAGTCATCCTGTGACAGGTTTTAATGTTTTTATAGTTTGTCTACTTTCCTCCACCAGTCTACTTTTTCCAGTATCACTTATTACTTTTCTATAAGTAAATAAACCAGAACGTGCTTTTATTGGAGCTACATTTCGCTCAGGGTAGAGCTTCGTGAAGACTTGATAAATCTCTACACGGAGCTAAATGTCGTCCTTAAGAAAAGTATACCTCAGTCTACCAATTTTTGAAACAAATTGGGATATCGGTTTTGGTGAGATATATCTAGAGAATGGTGCTTCTGATCGACTACAACCTTACAACGTACTGTATTTTTATACCAATATCTGTCAATATTATGTCAGCACGTTCATTTGTTTTACTGTTCATATCGCTGCCAACAAGCCAGCGTCGGTGTTCGTAAGAGCTGTTACTGATGTCATTAGATGGGTGTTCTCTCCATTAGTCTGCTACTACTGGAGTAATTAGCGAACTTTTCTTACGAACTCTGCCGTTACCGCCTCACTCCGGGGAGAATATTTGAACAGTATTAACTATGTACAACAGGGAGTGTTTACCACCCACCAACTTGTTATTGCTCCCATCAACTCAGTTGTTATTACCTAAAGGTGCACTTCTGCATTCCCCTCCTCCCCATCAACTAGTTGATATTACCCTTCCTGCCTCCCTTCCCATCAACTGAATGAGATAACACATACCCTTCTTTTGCCCCAATCAACTAGTTGATATTACCCCTCATGCTCCCATCAACTGGATGGTACACCTCTAAATCACCCCTCTCCTTCTTTCCTCCATCAACTAGTAGGTATTGCCCAAAAATTCCCTTTCCCTGCCCCTTCCCCATCAGTTCGTTGAAATTTTGATAAACCGTTCCTTTCCTATCCATTACAATGTTATAATTCAGCATCTACCTTTTCCCCATCAGACGGGTGTAGGGAACTATGAGTCAACAAGACGGGTGTAGGGAACTATGAGTCAACAAGACGGGTGTAGGGAACTATGAGTCAACAAGATGGGTGTAGGGAACTATGAGTCAACAAGACGGTTATGTGGGGTTACAGCCCCCACAACATGTGTGTGTGGGGGGGGACTATTAATAACATTACATAAGAGGGGAAGCCGTCTTCACATCTTCCCTCGTAAAAGAGAGAAAAGCTTGATTAAATTCGGTTTTTAAAGCCGGCGTTGTATAATGTGTGTGGCTTTTTTTCTGCAAGAATATGGAGGAACTTGTAATATCTGAAGAAAGCAGCAGCAGGAAGAGCACGGAAAGTAGGAGTAGCAGTAGGAGCAGCAAGAGGGCAATCAGTTCTAGCAGCAGATGAAATAGTGGTAGAATCAGCCACATATAAACACAGGAACAGCAGAAGTAGCAGAAAAAGCAGCAGCAGTAGTAGTAAGTACGAGAAGCAACAGAAGTGTACGTACTAAGTAGCAGCAGCAACAGAAACGTACGTAGCAAGTAGTAGCAGCAGCAATTAGTAGCAGTAGTACTAGCAGCAGCAATTAGTAGTAGTAGTAGTAGCAGCAGCAGCAGCAGCAATTGGTAACAATAGTAATATCAGCTACTGCTGTACTACTGCAGGATGCAGTAGTAGCAAAAGCAGCAGCAAGAAGCAGCTGCCTCACCGAGAGAGAACAGATGAGTCACAACTGGTCTCCCAACAATGGTGGCTATGACCACCTCTCTCTGTAGTCGTAGAAACACAAGAAAAAAGAAGCTGTGTATGATAACTGCTCGTCTATATTGGGAAGCAAGTCGTTTGAATTCCACTCGATTACTTTTCTCATTTAAAATTACATTTATTTGTTTATTGTAACGCGACAACGATCTTACATGAGCAGAGGAAACGATCGCAGTTCTGGCATTGTTTTGAGCAGATAAGATTTCGTTCAGATTTTTAATCTCGAAGGGTTAGCCAACTAGGATTACCCATGAAAGTCAGTGCGTCATCGAGGACTGTCTTGTCTTATTTCCATTGGGGTTCTCAATCTTGTCCCCGAGGATGCGACCCACACCAGTCGTTTAACACCCAGGTACCTACTTGCTGCTAGGTGAACAGGACAACAGGTGTAAGGTAACGCGTTGAAATGTTTCTACCCCGCCGGGAATCGAACCCGGGCCCTCCGTGTGTGAAGCGAAAGCTTTGCCAGCCAGGCCACCGGGAAGCTTCGTCAAGTCATGAAATGATAAAGTTAAGGAGAAACGTCGTCGC